>NC_080541.1:227472900-227477900 GCF_028640845.1 Ahaetulla prasina | reverse complement strand
CGTGGTAACCAAAACTGAATGCAATATTCCACATGTGGCCTTACCAAGGCATTATAGAGTGGTATTAACACTTCACGTGATCTTGATTCTATCCCTCTGTTTATGCAGCCCAGAACTGTGTTGGCTTTTTTGGCAGCTGCTGCACAAGGCTGGCTCATATTTAAGTGGTTGTCCACCAGGAATCCAAGATCCCTCTCACAGGTACTACTATTGAGTGAGGAACTGGTCAGAACCGGCTGAAATCCACCTCTGGAGAAGACAGCTCAGAAACCTTTCCTTCTCATATTGATGGGTCTGTTTTCCCTTTAGCTGGAGAACTTCATCCAGATGAACATCAAGAGTGAGATGGCCCACATCCAGCAGAACGTGGTACAGAACCAGACGGCGGCCATATTGGAGATTGGAACCAACCTTTTGAGCCAGACAGCTGAACAGACACGAAAACTGACCGATGTGGAGACTCAGGTGATTGAGGACATGGGCGGGGCAGTTCGAGGTGGACAACAAAAATATATATATATACGTATTTAGAAGCATTTCACTTTCAGCCGACTCTGCAAAAAGGAAAAAAAACTTGCCAAATATTCCATTTGGATTTCTGGACTTTCGTTCTCGGAATTGGCTTGAAGAAAAGAGAGTTCCCCTTATACCAAAGCAAAACCACTTCCCAGTCCTTCTCGTATACTGTATTTAAAATTTCAGTGAAATAGAATTAATCAGCAATTTATTAAGTTATGAGGAGGAGGAGGAAGAGGGGGAGGTGGGGAAGAGGAGGAGGAGGAGGAGAACTGTGGAGTATTTGGTGCTCTCTGAGCTTGGTTGTTTCCTTGCAGACGTTTCATGACCCTACTGGGTAACATAATCAGTGCTAGAAGGGAGTGGGGAGGAGGAGGAGGAGGACTGTGGGTCTTTGATGCTCTCTGAGCTTGGTCGTTTCCTTGCAGATGTTTCATGACCCAACTAGGTAACATCATCAGTGCTAGAAGGGAGTGGGGAGAGGAAGAGGAGGAGGAGGAGGAGGAGGAGGACTGTGGGGTCCTTGATCCTCTGAGTTTGGATGTTTTCTTGCAGACATTTCATGAACCAACTAGGGAATATCACCAGTGCTAGAAGGGAGTTGGGTTTGTTGGTGGGGGGAGAGGAGGAGGAGGAGGAAGGGGAGGTGGGGGTTCTTGGTGCTTTCTGAGCTTGGGGGTTTCCTTGCAGACATTTCATGACCCAGCTAAGTAACATCATCAGTGCTGGAAAAAAGTGGGGTTTGTGGAGTGGAGGAGAATGAGGGGAGGAAGAGGAGGAGGAAGAAGAAGAAGAAGAAGAGGAAGCCTGTGGAGCTTCCAGGAATTGTCTGGCATTTTTGCCCTTGGCTTGGTCTAAGTTGCTCCCAGTTTCCCTGCTGAAACTCTGGTGACGGCTGTCCACGTGTTGTTGTGCAATTAATATTAATTAATTAAAATTAATATTAATTAATTAATTAAAAATGAAGGAGTGTTCGTTGCATCCTCTGATTGGCAGCTGGCGGTCAAGGACACCCTCTTGCCAGTCCTTCTACCTGTTTATCCTCCATAGGGACTAAAATTCTATGGAGCTTCTCCGTCATCCAGATCCTGGTTGTCCCAAAGGTGTTTTTTTCAGGAGGCAACTGGACTTTTCTTGTTCGTTTGTTTATTTTTTGAAGACGTTTCCGGTTTCAACTTTTTTCACTACCGGTTCTGTGGGCGTGGCTTGGTGGGCGTGGCATGGCTTGGTGGGCGTGGCAGAGAGAGGATACTGTAAAATCTCCATTCCCACCCCAACTCTGGGGCCAGCCAGAAGTGGTATTTGCCGGTTCTTCGAACTACTCAAAATTTCCGCTACCGGTTCTGCAGAACCGGTCAGAACCTGCTGGATTTCACCCCTGGTTTGACTCCTTCTTCTTTGGGGCAGCCCCTGAGATGTCTCCCCTAGTCCTTCTTTTCATTAAACTAGGCATACCGAGTTCCTGCAGCCGTTCTTCATATGTTTTAGCCTCCAATCCCCTAATCATCTTTGTTGCTCTTCTCTGCACTCTTTCTAGAGTCTCAGCATCTTTTTTACATCGTGGTAACCAAAACTGAATGCAATATTCCACATGTGGCCTTACCAAGGCATTATAGAGTGGTATTAACACTTCACGTGATCTTGATTCTATCCCTCTGTTTATGCAGCCCAGAACTGTGTTGGCTTTTTTGGCAGCTGCTGCACAAGGCTGGCTCATATTTAAGTGGTTGTCCACCAGGAATCCAAGATCCCTCTCACAGGTACTACTATTGAGTGAGGAACTGGTCAGAACCGGCTGAAATCCACCTCTGGAGAAGACAGCTCAGAAACCTTTCCTTCTCATATTGATGGGTCTGTTTTCCCTTTAGCTGGAGAACTTCATCCAGATGAACATCAAGAGTGAGATGGCCCACATCCAGCAGAACGTGGTACAGAACCAGACGGCGGCCATATTGGAGATTGGAACCAACCTTTTGAGCCAGACAGCTGAACAGACACGAAAACTGACCGATGTGGAGACTCAGGTGATTGAGGACATGGGCGGGGCAGTTCGAGGTGGACAACAAAAATATATATATATACGTATTTAGAAGCATTTCACTTTCAGCCGACTCTGCAAAAAGGAAAAAAAACTTGCCAAATATTCCATTTGGATTTCTGGACTTTCGTTCTCGGAATTGGCTTGAAGAAAAGAGAGTTCCCCTTATACCAAAGCAAAACCACTTCCCAGTCCTTCTCGTATACTGTATTTAAAATTTCAGTGAAATAGAATTAATCAGCAATTTATTAAGTTATGAGGAGGAGGAGGAAGAGGGGGAGGTGGGGAAGAGGAGGAGGAGGAGGAGAACTGTGGAGTATTTGGTGCTCTCTGAGCTTGGTTGTTTCCTTGCAGACGTTTCATGACCCTACTGGGTAACATAATCAGTGCTAGAAGGGAGTGGGGAGGAGGAGGAGGACTGTGGGTCTTTGATGCTCTCTGAGCTTGGTCGTTTCCTTGCAGATGTTTCATGACCCAACTAGGTAACATCATCAGTGCTAGAAGGGAGTGGGGAGAGGAAGAGGAGGAGGAGGAGGAGGAGGACTGTGGGTCTTTGATGCTCTCTGAGCTTGGTTGTTTCCTTGCAGACATTTCATGAACCAACTAGGGAATATCACCAGTGCTAGAAGGGAGTTGGGTTTGTTGGTGGGGGGAGAGGAGGAGGAGGAGGAAGGGGAGGTGGGGGTTCTTGGTGCTTTCTGAGCTTGGGGGTTTCCTTGCAGACATTTCATGACCCAGCTAAGTAACATCATCAGTGCTGGAAAAAAGTGGGGTTTGTGGAGTGGAGGAGAATGAGGGGAGGAAGAGGAGGAGGAAGAAGAAGAAGAAGAAGAGGAAGCCTGTGGAGCTTCCAGGAATTGTCTGGCATTTTTGCCCTTGGCTTGGTCTAAGTTGCTCCCAGTTTCCCTGCTGAAACTCTGGTGACGGCTGTCCACGTGTTGTTGTGCAATTAATATTAATTAATTAAAATTAATATTAATTAATTAATTAAAAATGAAGGAGTGTTCGTTGCATCCTCTGATTGGCAGCTGGCGGTCAAGGACACCCTCTTGCCAGTCCTTCTACCTGTTTATCCTCCATAGGGACTAAAATTCTATGGAGCTTCTCCGTCATCCAGATCCTGGTTGTCCCAAAGGTGTTTTTTTCAGGAGGCAACTGGACTTTTCTTGTTCGTTTGTTTATTTTTTGAAGACGTTTCCGGTTTCAACTTTTTTCACTACCGGTTCTGTGGGCGTGGCTTGGTGGGCGTGGCATGGCTTGGTGGGCGTGGCAGAGAGAGGATACTGTAAAATCTCCATTCCCTCTCCAATCCAGGGGAAGGTTACTGCAAAATCCCCATTTCCTCCTGATCAGCTGGGACTCAGGAGGCAGAGAATAGATGGGGGCGGGGCCAGTCAGAGGTGGTATTTACCGGTTCTCCGAACTACTCAGAATTTCCGCTACCGGTTCTCCAGAACTGGTCAGAACCTGCTGAAACCCACCTGTTGTGTCTGCGCCCCCCGAGCCGGGCCTCCTGCCAGAAAGTGACTTGGAAAGTGAGGGGGAAGGGCTGTCAGGACTTACCTCGGGAGCACCAGCTCCTCTGGCTCAGCTACAGAAGCCAGAGGCAGGCCAGGTGGAAGAGAGAACGAGGCCTCCGTCCCCTGACTCTTCACCCCCCAGGCGACGCCTTCAGACCCAGCTGATGGCAATCAGGCCTGGCTGGACCCTAGGTTTCATAGGCAGGAGAGGTGGGAACAACAGAAGCAGGGGTGGGGCAGGCCTAGGAAGTGCTGAGTCATGGAGCCACACCCCACGGGATATAAAGGCCACAAGAACTGCTTTGCCTCTTCGTAGCAGGCAAATTAACTGCTTAACTAAGAGCTGAAGTACTGTTTGTTCCTGGGTGACTCATCGGCGTCGAGGGAGATAACAAAGACACTTGACAGACGCTCGCTATTTTGCTGCCAGAGCTGATAGTTGCCGGCTAATTAAGCCATCGCGCTTGGACGGAGGTGAGGGGGGACAGAACACCACCTCCGGACGTTTCGCTTCTCATCAGATGGTGTTGGAGTAGGAATGGATTTCCTCTAAAAAATTGCAGACTACAGGAACCATTTGCACCACGCAGGTCATCCTGAAGACAAAGACAAACCTCCAAGTGGCCTCAACAGCTCTCTAAAAAGGATGCAAATGAGCAGCTGTCTGCAAGGAGTGTCAATCCTTCCCTTCCTCACCATCCAGTCAGAGCTGAAGAAGCTTCTTGGATGAGAAGCAAAACGTCTTCAAAAGAAAAACAAGCAAAGTCCATTTGCCTCTGTCGTGTCCCACTCCCCCTCCGACGACCGGGTCAAGGAAGTCCGTATCGAGCGTGGCCACGAAGCCTCTGCAGCTTTGCCAAATTCCTTCGAGGTTTCTCAGGGCAGGCAGGAGTCCAAGTTGTGACTTCAGCAAACTAGATGAGACT
>NC_080541.1:227312900-227467900 GCF_028640845.1 Ahaetulla prasina | reverse complement strand
ATTAAACTCAATTCCAAGCGTCTTCACACTATGTGTGTGTGTGTGTGTGTATGTGTGTGTGTGTGTGAATGTGTGTATATACCATGTGTGTGTGCATGTGTGTAAACCATGTATGTGTGTGTTTGTGTGTATATATATACCGTGTGTGCGTGTGTATGTATATATGTATAAACGTGCTCTATTATACAGACTACAACCATTCGTTTAGTGATTGGAGTTACACCTGAAAATTAAACTCAATTCCAAGTATCTTCACACTATATGTGTGTGTGTGTGTGTGTGTGTGTGTTTATGCCATGTGTGTGTGTGTACATACCATGTGTGTGTATATATATACCATGTGTGTATGTATATATGTATAAATGTGCTCTATTATACAGACTTACAACCGTTCGTTTAGTGATTGTTTGGAGTTACACCTGAAAATTAAACTCAATTCCAAGCGTCTTTACACTATGTGTGTGTGTATGTGTGTGTGTGAATGTGTGTATATACCATGTGTGTGTGCATGTGTGTAAACCGTGTGTGTGTGTTTGTGTGTATATATATACCGTGTGTGCGTGCGTATGTGTATAAATGTGTTCTATTATACAGACCTACAACCATTCGTTTAGTGATTGTTTGGAGTTACACCTGAAAATTAAACTCAATTCCAAGTATCTTCACACTATATATGTGTGTGTGTGTGTGTGTGTGAATGTGTATATATACCATGTGTGTGTGCATGTGTGTAAACCGTGTGTGCGTGTGTATGTATATATGTATAAATGTGTTCTATTATACAGACCTACAACCATTCATGATTGTTCAAAGTTACACCTGAAAAAAGTAATGACCATTTTTCACACTTATGACGGTTGCAGCGTCCCCATGGGCACCTGATCAAAATTCGGACCCTTGGCAACTGACTCATATTTATGACGGTTCCAGTGTCCCCGGGGTCACGTGATCCCCTTTTGTGACCTTCCGGCCAGCAAAATCATTGGGGAAGCCAGATTCGCTTAAACGATCTTGTTACTCACTTAAGGACTGCAGTGATTCCCTTCACAACGGTGGCATGGAAGGTCGTAAAATGGAGCAAAACTCACTGAACATCTGCCTTGCAATAACAGAGTAATAACAGAGGTGAAAGGGACCTTGGAGGTCTTCTAGTCCAACCCCCTGCTCAAGCAGGAAACCTTATTCCATTCCAGACAAATGGTTGTCCAGTCTCTTCTTAAAAACTTCCAGTGTTGGAGAATTCACAACTTCCGGTGGCAAGTTGTTCCACTGGTTAATTGTTCTCACTGTCAGGAAATTTCTCCTTAGTTCTAGATTGCTTCTCTCCTTCATTAGTTTCCACCCGTTGCTTCTTGTCCTGCCTTCACGTGCTTTGGAGAATAGGCGGACCCCCTCTTCCTTGTGGCAACCCCTTAGCATTTGGGCGATCACATCATCCCTAGTCCTTCTCTTCATTAGACTATACCAGGGGGCTCCAAACTTGGCAACTTTAAGACTTCAACTCCCAGAATGCCTCAGTCAGCCATGCTGGTTTGGAGACCCCTGGACTAGACAGTTTTTTTTATTATTATTATTTTTTAAATTTGAATTTATATCCCGCCCTTCTCCGAAGACTCAGGGCGGCTTACATTATGTTAAGCAATAGTTTTCATCCCTTTGTATATTATATGCAAAGTCAACTTTTATTGCCCCAAACAATCTGGGTCCTCATTTTACCTACCTTATAAAGAATGGTGGGACTTGAACCTGCAGTAATTGCAAGCAGCTGTGTTAATAACAGACTGCTTAGTCTGTTGAGCCACCATAGGCCCTTTCTCAAGTTCTCAGTGCTTGCTGTGACCATCTTCTCGTCTCTGCAGTATCTTAGAAACCCGAGTCCGGCAGATGGAAACGAAGCACTTGAAGGAGCTGGAGGACATTCGGACCGAGAAGGACCAGCTCCAGCAGCTGGTGAGTCACCAGAGCAATACTATCGAAGGTCTGGAGAAGTCTCTTCATGTCGCCAGCAGTAACGCCAGCCTCCTTCAGCAACAGCAGCTGCAACTCCTGGAATCGGTCCAGAATTTGGTCTCCTTAGTCTCTGAAGGAAAAGGTACCTTTCTTGAACATCCAAAGGAAGAGATGGTTTTATTAAATTGATTGATTGATTGATTGATTGATTGATTGATAAATAAATTGATAAACCACCTGAAAATAGTTCCAAAACCTTTCCCACCTCATCGTTTTGTTTAAATAAAATGGATGCTCCCCTTTTTTTTGATCCAAAAATCTGCAGAGAGCTTGTTTTTCCCTCAACAGTTCTGAAAAAAGAAGACCGGCTGTTCCATGACTGCATGGACATCCTTCGATCTGGATTCAACTTCAGTGGGGTTTACACCCTCCACATTAACAATCTGACTGAACCCAAAAAGGTCAGTTGACCCAAAGATTGGATGAATCTGGTTGGTTGGTTGATTGGGCTGGGTTGGGTTGGTTGGTTGATGGGTTGGGTTGGGTTGGTTGGCTTGGATGGTTGGCTTTGCTTGGCTTTGCTTGGCTTGATCGGTCGGTCGGTCGGTTGGTGGCTTGGCTTGGTCAGTCGGTTCGTTGGTTGGGTTGGGTTGGTTGGTTGGGTTGGGTTGTTTGGTGAGTTGATTGGTTGGGTTGGGTTATGTGGGTGGGTTGGGTGGGTTGGTTGGTTGGTTGGGTTGGTTTGGATGGGTTGGTTGATTGGGTTGGGTTGGGTTGGGTTGGATGGTTGGGTTGGGTTGGTTGGTTGGTTGGGTTGGGTTGGGTTGGGTTGGTTGAGTTGGGTTGGGTTGGTTGGTGGGTGGGTTGATTGGTTGGGTTGGGTTAGGTTGGGCGGGTAGGTGGGGGGTTGGTTGGGTTGGGTTGGTTGGTGGATTGATTGGTTGGGTTGGGTTAGCTTGGGTGGGTAGGTGGGTGGGATGGATGGATGGATGGATGGATGATCGTGTGCCATCAGATCAATGCTGGCACAGAAGCATAGAACCATAGAATTGTAGAGCTGGCAGGGACCTTGGAAGTCTTCTAGTCCAACCCTCTGCTCAAGGCAGGAGACCTGATACCATCCCTGTCAAATGGTTGTTCAGTCTATTTGAGATGTAATCACATAGCAACCACATAGAGCAGTATTTCCCTACCGTAGCCACCTGGCAAAGGTATTCTGGGAGTTGAAGTCCACATCTCTTAAAATGCCTAAGGTTGAGAAACACTGACATAAATCAACCTTCTCCAGGCTGACCTGTCCTTCAGGTCTTCCAACGGTGTCCCATGGCTGCGTTCATCCACCGTGTTGCCGGTTCTCCTCTTCTCTTTTCCAGCATTGTCAACCACGAGAACTTGCAAACGTGTGGACTTCAACTCCCAGAATTCCCTAGTCAGCATGCCGGAAGTTGAAGTCCACACATCTTCGAGTTGCCAAGGTTGAGAATTACAACCATTCAGGTAGTCCTCGACTTACAACCATTCATTTAGGGATCATTGCACATTACAAACAACATTGAAAAAAAAATAATTTATGACAGCGAAATCTGGGCAGTTTGCACGAAAGTAGACATCTTTGATTCTCAGTCCCAAACTCAGAAGTGAATTCAAACAGTGACAAAATATTTCTAATCTTGCTGCTACAAAGGAAGGGTAAATTCACTTTTTAAGTGTTATATAGGTAGTCCTCGATTTATGACCACAATTGAGCTCCACATTTCTGTTGTTAAGTCAGACACTTGTTCAGCATGTTTTGCTCAGCTTTACGATGTTTCTTCCCACCGTTGTTAAGTGAATCACTGCTGGGGTTAAGCTACTAACCCGGTTGTTAAGTGAATCCATCTTCCCCATTGACTTTGCTAGTCAGAAGGTTGCAAAAGGAGATCACGTGACCCCGGGACACTGCGACCGTCATAAATATGAGTCAGTTGCCTGACAGAATTTTGATCATGTGACCACCGGGAGGCTGCAAAGGTCGTAAGTGTGAAAAATGGTCATAAGTCCCTGTTTTCACTGCCGTTGTAACTTCGAATGGTCACTAAATGAACTGTCGTAAGTCGATGTTGTGACCTAGGCCCAAATAGTTATTACCAGACACAATCAGTCCTAAACAAACATATTTTATTAGAACAGCTGAGAATTACTTCATTCTCAGCTTAGTCCAAATTAAGTCCAAAACAAAGTCCTTCAGAAAAAGTCCTTCGGCCTTATCACAAACCTTTGTCTTCTATGGCACCCTGACAAAGGATTTTCTTGGCAAAGCCCCACAAAGTTCAGAAACAAGAGATGCCGAATAGAAACAGATGTATCAATGTTGCTTTCCTACAAAGAGCCCAAGAGCCGTAGCTGGTTTTTTAAGCCTTATTTCGCCGGGAACTGAAAACTTATTTATTTATCCAAGTGGGACTGGCCTGATTTTTCAATTTTCAATTTTCAATTTTTCAATTTTAATATTTAATTGGGTATTTTATATGGTCAATTGGACGGTTTTAATTTTGGCCTTTATTGGAATAAGTTTTTTTAATTGTTATTTTAGTGTGTATATTAATTGTTTTAATGTAGGCTGTACACCGCCCTGAGTCCTTCGGGAGAAGGGCGGTATAAAAGTTTAATTAAATAAATAAATAAATAAATAAATAAATTATGGGAGTGGCCAATCATCTCCTGGCCTTACTCCCTAGTCTTCCTTTTTGCTTTAGCTGTTCTTGCCTTCTGGCAGCTCTTCGCATATGTGCACTAGGAACAGGCTCCTCCTGTTCTTCTGCCTCTCTGCTGTCAGCCTCTGGAGGCTCCGGAGTCCATGCATCACTCCCAGATGGCCCTGGCTCCATCTCTGCCTCCAACGCAGAGCCCTCGTCCGGGCCTTCTCCAGATTCCAGGACTGACCCATTGTTCTCCCCAGCCCCCTTACTGTCCGACTCTGCTGCCAGCTCTGCAGGCTGCTGGTGGATCACAACAGTCAAGGACTGCCCATATAAGAAATATTTTTGCTTCTGTCCTTCCATCACTGCACAGAGTGCAGTGTCCATAATTCTTGATATTTTTCCAAAATATCTAAAACTGGCTGTTTCTAACCGAAATGAAAATATGGACTCTTTCAAAACAACCGGTCAAAGGTCCTGTGGACCATCCTATACATTTCAAGCAGGTGATTTTTTTTCTTGGCTTGTTTCCTTTTCTCCCTTGATCGCTTCTTCTTTCTACCTTTCCAGGCCTTTTGCAACATGGAAACCGATGGAGGAGGCTGGACGGTCATTCAACGCCGGATCAACGGCAGTGTCAGCTTCCAAAAAACCTGGAAAGAATATAAACAGGTGTGCTGCTGGGGTTTTCCAGTTAACATCGCTAGGTCCAGAATGGGATGGGATGGGATAGGATAGGATAGAATGCAGAATAGAATAGAACAGAACAGAATAGAATAAACTAGACTAGACTAGACTAGACTAGACTAGACTAGACTAGACTAGACTAGACTAGACTAGAATAGAATAGAATAGAATTAGAACAGAATAGAATAGAATAGAATAGAATTAGAACAGAATAGAATAGAATAGAATAGAACAGAACACAGTGGAATAGAACAGGGGTCTCCAATGTTGATAACTTTAAGACTTGTGGACTTCAACTCCCAGAATTCCTCAGCCAGCAAAGCTGGCTGAGAAATTCTAGGAGTTGAAGTCCACAAGTCTTAAAGTTGCCAGTGCTGGAGACCCCTGGAATAGAATATAAAAGAGAGAAGAGAAAAAGAGAATATAGAATAGAATGCAGGATAGAATAGAATAGAATAGAATTTTTATTGGCCAAGTGTGATTGGACACACAAGGAATTTGTCTTGGTGCATATGCTCTCAGTGTACATAAAAGAAAAGATACGTTCATCAAGGTACAACATTTACAACACAATTGATGGTCAATATATCAATATAAATCATAAGGATTGCCAGCAACAAGTTATAGTCATACAGTCATAAGTGGAAAGAGATGGGTGATGGGAACTATGAAACGATTAATAGTAGTGCAGATTCAGTAAATAGTTTGACAGTGTTGAGGGAATTATTTGTTTAGCAGAGTGATGGCCTTCGGGAAAAAACTGTTCTTGTGTCTAGTTGTTCTGGTGTGCAGTGCTCTATAGCGTCGTTTTGAGGGTAGGAGTTGAAACAGTTTATGTCCAGGATGCGAGGGATCTGCAAATATTTTCACGGCCCTCTTCTTGATTCGTGCAGTATACAGGTCCTCAATGGAAGGCAGGTTGGTAGCAATTATTTTTTCTGCAGTTCTAATTATCCTCTGAAGTCTGTGTTTTTCTTGTTGGGTTGCAGAACCGAACCAGACAGTTATAGAGGTGCAAATGACAGACTCAATAATTCCTCTGTAGAATTGGATCAGCAGCTCCTTGGGCAGTTTGAGCTTACTGAGTTGGATAGTTGGATAGGATAGGATAGGATAGGATAGGATAGGATAGGATAGGATAGGATAGGATAGGATAGGATAGGAATAAGAGAAAGAGAATACAGAATAGAGTAGAGTAGAACAGAACAGAACAGAGTAGAATAGAATAGAATCGGAAATAGAAATAGAATAGAATAGCTTTATTGTCACTTTAGTAAAGGTAAAGGTTCCCCTCGCACATACGTGCTAGTCGTTCCTGACTCTAGGGGGCGGTGCTCATCTCCGTTTCAAAGTCAAAGAGCCAGCGCTGTCTGGAGACGTCTCCGTGGTCATGTTGCCGGCATGACTCAATGCCAAAGGCGCACGTAACGCTGTTCCCTTCCCACCAAAGGTGGTCCCTATTTTTTCTACTTGCATTTTTTACGTGCTTTCGAAACTGCTAGGTTGGCAGAAGCTGGGACAAGTAACGGGAGCTCATCCCGTTACACAGCAGCACAAGGGATTCGAACCGCAGAGCTGCCGATCTTTCGATCGACAAGCTCAACGTCCTAGCCCCTGAGCTACCGCGTCCCTCTCCCTTTACATACACTATATATACACTGCTTTATATATACTACATAACCATAAACAAACAAACAAACAAACAAACAAATAAATATTATGTGTGTACGCACACACAAAGTTCTTGGAAGAAATACACTCCTTGAAGACCAAATGTTCGGGAAACGTACTCTAAGTAAGGGATGTTGGTGGACCAAGTATGAGCCAGCCGTGTGCTGCAGCTGCCAATAAAGCCAGTGGCACCCTAAGGCTGCATCCACAGAGGGGTGGCCTCTGTTGTCGGGCTTAGGGGGAGACCTGGGAGCATCTTCCCATCCTTGAGGTGCTGTCCCAGAGAAGACGGAATGGATTTATTCTCCAAAGCACCTGAAGGCAGGAGAAGAAGCGATGGGTGGAAGGTGATCGGAGGGAAATCCAACCTGGAAATTAGGAGGCAGTTCATCACTGGGACAGCTTGCCTCCCACATTTGTGGGTGCTCCATCATTGGAAGTTTTCAAGAAAAGACTATCTCTGTTGTGTCTGCGCCCCCTGAGCTGGGGCTCCTGCCAGAAAGTGACTTGGAAAGTGAGGGGGAAGGGCTGTCAGGACTTACCTCGGGAGCATCGGCTTCCCTGGTTCAGCTCCAGGAGCCAGAGGCAGGCCAGGTGGAGGAGATAACAAGGCCTCCGTCCCCTGACTCTTTCCCCCCAGGCCACGCCTTCAGACCCAGCTGATGGCAATCAGGCCTGGCTGGACCCTAGGTTTTGTAGGCAGGAGAGGCGGGAACAACAGAAGCAGGGGTGGGGCAGGCCTAGGAAGTGCTGAGTCATGGAACCACACCCCACAGGATATAAAAGCAGCAAGAGCTCTTGCCTCTTCGTAGCAGGCAAATCAACTGATTAACTAAGAGCTGAAGTTTGTTCCTGGGTGACTCATCGGCGTCAAGCGAGATAACAGAGACACTTGGCAGACACTCACTATTTTGCTGCCAGAGCTGATAGTGCCGGCTAATTAAGCCATCACTCGGACGGAGGCGAGGGGGGACAGAACAATCTCCTTCCTTCCTTCCTTCACCCACCTACCCTCTCCTTCCTTCCTTCCTTCCTTCCTTCCTTCCTTCCTTCCTTCCTTCCTTCCTTCCTTCCTTCCTTCCTTCCTTCCTTCCTTCCCTCTCTCCCTGTCTTTCCCTCCCCCTCCCCCCTTGCCTTCCTTCCTTCCTTCCCTCCACCCACCCACCCTCTCCTTCCTTCCTTCCTTCCTTCCTTCCCTCCAGGGGTGAAATCCATCAGGTTCTGACAGGTTCTGGAGATCCGGTAGTGGGAATTTTGAGTAGTTCGGAGAACTGGCAAATACCACCTCTGGCTGGCCCCAGAGTGGGGTGGGAATGGGGATTTTGCAGTATCCTTCCCCCTGGAGTGGAGTGGGAATTGAGATTTTGCAGTATCCTTCCCCTGCCACGCCCACCGAGCCACACCCACAGAACTGGTAGTAAAAAAAAAATTGGATTTCACCACTGCTTCTCTCCCTCCCCTTCCTTCTCTCCCTCTCTCTCCTTTCTTGCTTCCCTCTCTGCTTCTGCTCCCCCTCTCTCCTTCTTTCCCTCCACCCTCCCTCCTCTGCCTTCCTTTCTTTCTTCCTTCCTATCCTCCACTCACCCATCCACCCTCTCCTCCCTCCCTCCCTTTGCTTCCCTCTCTCCCTTTCTTTCCTTCTTACCTCTCTCCCCTTTCTTGCTTCTCTCTTTACTTTCTCTCCCTCTCTCCGGATTATTCTTTTCATCCTCCCTCCCTCCCTCCTTTCCTTCTCCTCATCCTTCCTTCCCTCCCACCTCCCATGTTGACCGTGCCTGTGTTCCTCTCCCAGGGCTTTGGGACTGCAGCTGGAGAATACTGGCTGGGGAACGAGGCCGTCCATCATTTGACCAGCCAGGCTGCCTACACTCTACGGGTGGAGCTTCTGGACTGGGAAGGCAACCAGGCTTATGCCCAGTATGACAAAGTCCGGCTGGCAGGCGAGCGCCAGCGCTACAGGTGAGGCACTTTTCTTCCTCGTGAAACAGTTTGGGGTCTCCCTTGATTCCAGAGCGAGCATCAGCCGGAAATGGGATGCGGCTGCAAACGAGACAGACCCAATCTTTGAACCACGGCGGCGCAGTGGTTAGAGTGCAGTACTGCAGGCGATTTCTGCTGCCTGCCGGCTGCCTGCAATTTGGCAGTTCAAATCCCACCAGGTTCAAGGTTGACTCAGCCTTCTGTCCTTCCGAGTTTGGTAAAATGAGGAACCAGATTGTCAGGGGGTGGGGGGAACAAGAGGCTGATTCTGTAAACCGTTTAGAGAGGGCTGGAAAGCACTGGGAAGAGGTATATAAATCTATGTGCTATTGCCCTTCCTTCCTTCCTTCCTTCCTTCCTTCCTTCCTTCCTTCCTTCCTTCCTTCCTTCCTTCCTTCCTTCCTTCCTTCCTTCCCTTCCTTCCCTTCCCTTCCCTTCTCTCCCTCCCTCCCTCCCTTCCTCCCTCCCTCCCTCCCTCCCAGTGGTTAGAATGCAGTATTGCAGACTAACTCTGCCCAATGCCAGCAGTTCAATCCTGACCGACTGGCTCAAGGTCGACTCAGCCTTCCGTCCTTCTGAGGTCGGTAGAACAAGGACCCCGATCGCTGGGGGCCAGAGGCTGACTCTGTAAACCACTTAAGAGAGGCCTGGAAAGCATCATGAAGCGGTATATAAGTCTAAATGTTATGACTATTGCACTCTTATTGAAAGTATAGTTTCCAAAATTCAAGAAAGATATTTTTTCGTCTCTGCTCCTGTTGCCTTCACTGTTGTTTCAGGCTCGCCCTGAAAGGCTACAAGGGCTCGGCCGGTCTCCAAAGCGCGCTGCCTCTCCAGGGAACATCCTTCAGCACTTGGGACTCCGATAACGACAACTGCATGTGCAAATGTGCCCAGATGCTCTCTGGGGGTAAGTATGCTTTAAAGAGGGGGATAGGGAGGAATCGCCCCCGAGAGAATAAAGGTAGCCCTCAACTTACGATCACTATTGAGCCCCAAATTTCTATCGCTACCCTGTTTCCCCGAAAATAAGACCCAACCGGAAAATAAGGCCTTGCATGATTTTTTAGGATACTCTAATATAAGCCTTACCCCCAAAATAAGCCCTAGTTAAAGATTGTCAGCCAGATGGATGCATTTAGTACTGTATTTCCCCCAAAATAAGACCTAACCGGAAAATAAGACACAATGTGGAGCAAATTTTGGAGCAAAAATTAATATTTTTTCCTCTGGAGTGGGGTGGGAATGTGGATTTTGCAGTATCCTTCCCCTGGAGTGGGGTGGGAATGGAGATTTTGCAGTACCCTTCCCCTGGAGTGGGGTGGGAATGGGGATTTTGCAGTACCCTTCCCCTGGAGTGGGGTGGGAATGGGGATTTTGCAGTACCCTTCCCCTGGAGTGGAGTGGGAATGGGGATTTTGCAGTATCCTTCCCCTGGAGTGGGGTGGGAATGGAGATTGTACAGTATCCTTCTCCTGGAGTGGGGTGGGAATGGGGATTTTGCAGTATCCTTCCCCTGGAGTGGGGTGGGAATGAGGATTTTGCAATATCCTTCCCCTGGAGTGGGGAGGGAATGGGGATTTTGCAGTATCCTTCCCTTGGAGTGGGGTGGGAATGGGGATTTTGCAGTATCCTTCCCCTGGAGTGGGGTGGGAATGGGGATTTTGCAGTATCCTTCCCCTGGAGTGGGGTGGGAATGGAGATTTTGCAGTATCCTTCCCCTGGAGTGGCGTGGGAATGGAGATTTTACAGTATCCTTCCCCTGGAGTGGCGTGGGAATGGGGATTTTGCAATATCCTTCCCCTAGAGTGGGGAGGGAATGGAGATTTTGCAATATCCTTCCCTGGAGTGGGGAGGGAATGGGGATTTTGCAGTATCCTTCCCCTGGAGTGGGGTGGGAATGGAGATTTTACAGTATCCTTCCCCTGGAGTGGGGTGGGAATGGGGATTTTGCAATATCCTTCCCCTAGAGTGGGGAGGGAATGGAGATTTTGCAGTATCCTTCTCCTGCCACGCCCATCGAGCCACACCCAAAGAATCGGTAGCAAAAAATTTTGAAACTCACCACTGGTGGTTTTTGGAGCATTTACAACTTCTGGAGGCAAGATGTAATAATGGCATAGGTATGATCCATCACTGACCTTTTCCAATCCTTCCATAAAACAGGTTGGTGGTTCGATGCCTGCGGCCAATCCAACCTAAACGGTATTTATTATCCGGCCCGTCACAACATCCGGAAACTGAACGGAGTCCGCTGGCATTACTTCCAAGGCCCAGGATACTCATTAAAAGCCACACGGATGATGATCAGGCCTTCCAGCGGCCGCGAAGGCACCGCGTAACAAGACTAACCAGGATGCTGTTCCTTTGAGTTGCTCAGAATAACAGAGTCGGGAAGGGACCTTGGAGGTCTTCTAGTCCAACCCCCTGCCTGCTCAAACAGGAAACCCTACACAATTCTGGACAAATGGCAGTCAAATCTCTTCTTTGATGGAGCATCAGACAAAAGTCCTTCCATGAGCTAATTGTACTCACTGTCAGGCAATTTCTCCTTAGTTCTAGGTTGGATCGGTCTTCCATTAGCATGGGAGGACAAGAAGGAACTTCAAGGCCCATGTTGCTTTGCACCAGGGTGGAGACCGCACCACCACGCAAGAAGAAAATTACATTTCAGATCAGCCAAGAAGCTTCTGGAGGCCTCCTGCAGCCCCCCAAGGAAGAGAAGATAGAAGTCTATAATCTTCCAAATTTATCAAAAGTGACTCGTGTAATTTAGACCTTGGCAGAGATAGCCTGCAAGGAACACTTGTTGTAGCCCAACCAAAAAGAAACAGAAAACAAAATATCTAGGCAATCACACTTATTTCTAACAGCTGGCCAGGATGGAGTATGTATATATCACCTCAATGCGTGAAATTAGGCATTTCCTAGAATGCCCTAGGAAATTTATAGAATGCCAAAAACGGGACATCAAAGTCTGAAATGCTTAATATTTTACGCATTTCCTAGGCGTTCCGAAAGGCAAACCTGCAAAATATAAAATACTCCTGCTAAAATGTCAATCTAGCCTTCCTTGCTGCAACCAATACTGGTCTTTTTTCAGCCGAATAGGTTATTTAAAAAAATGCTTTTAAAAGGTAAACAAAAAAAAGGCTCTGACGATCCCAGCTGAGCTGCCTGATCGTCAGAGCCTCTTTTTTTTACTTTTAAAAGCATTTTTTTTACAAACCTATTCAGCCGAATAGGTTGTTAAAAAAAATGCATTTAAAAGTAAAAAAAAAAGTGTGCACCACAGCTGATTGCGCGCCACACACCCTGCGCTGTTTTACTTACCCCATGCCTCCATTTGGCGTGCACTGTGGACGTGCGCACACCCCTTGCATTTGGTGCGTGTTGTGCATTGTGCAACACGCATGAACAGCCAACGAACCGGTAGTAAACCGGTTCAGATTTCACCACTGCCCTAACCCCAATCCCTAACTCTAATTGTAACCCTTAACCCTAATTTTAACCCTAACCCTAACCCTAACCCTAACCCTAACCCCTTGCATTTGGTGCGTGTTGTGCATTGTGCAACACGCATGAACAGCCAACGAACCGGTAGTAAACCGGTTCAGATTTCACCACTGCCCTAACCCTAATCCCTAACTCTAATTGTAACCCTTAACCCTAATTTTAACCCTAACCCTAATCCTAACCCTAACCCTAACCCCTAACCCTAATTTTAATCCTAACCCTAACCCTATCCCTAACTCTAATTTTAACCCCTAACCCTAATTTTAACCCTAACCCTAGCCCTAACTCCTAACCCTAATTTTAACCCTAACCCTAATCCTAACCATAAACCTTTCTAACTTTTAACCCTAATCCTTCAATTTTAACCCTAACCCTAACCCTAACCCTAACCCTAACCCTAACCCCTTGCATTTGGTGCGTGTTGTGCATTGTGCAACACGCATGAACAGCCAACGAACCGGTAGTAAACCGGTTCAGATTTCACCACTGCCCTAACCCTAATCCCTAACTCTAATTGTAACCCTTAACCCTAATTTTAACCCTAACCCTAATCCTAACCCTAACCCTAACCCCTAACCCTAATTTTAATCCTAACCCTAACCCTATCCCTAACTCTAATTTTAACCCCTAACCCTAATTTTAACCCTAACCCTAGCCCTAACTCCTAACCCTAATTTTAACCCTAACCCTAATCCTAACCATAAACCTTTCTAACTTTTAACCCTAATCCTTCAATTTTAACCCTAACCCTAACCCTTAGGACTACCCCAATCCTAACCCTAACCCTTAACCCTAACCCTAATCCTTTCTAACCATAACCCTAACCCTTAACCCTAACCCTAATCCCAACCCTAACCCTAACCCTAATCCCTAACTCTAATTGTAACCCTTAACCCTAATTTTAATCCTAACCCTAATCCTAACCCTAACCCCTAACCTCTAACCCTAATTTTAATCCTAACCCTAACTTTATCCCTAACTCTAATTGTAACCCCTAACCCTAATTTTAACCCTAACCCTAATCCTAACCGTAAACCTTTCTAACTTTTAACCCTAATCCTTCAATTTTTAACCCTAACCCTTAGGACTACCCCAATCCTAACCCTAACCCTTAACCCTAACCTTAATCCTTTCTAACCATAACCCTAACCCTTAACTCTAACCCTAATCCCAACCCTAACCTTAAGACTAACCCTAACCCTAACCCTAACCCTTCCTAACTCTTAACCTTAACCCTTAAATTTTAACCCTAATTCTAACTTTAACCCTAACCCTAACATTCAGCCTAACTCCAAAACCTAACCCTTAACCCTAATCCTAACTCTAACCTTAACCCTAATCCTAATCCTAAACTTAATCCTAAACCTAACTCTTCCTAACTCTTAACCCTAACCCTTAACTTTTAACCCTAACCCTTAAACCAAGGCCCTAATCCTAATCCTAATCCGTACCCTTTTTACGACCCTCTTTTCATACTTATAACGTAACATAATAACAGAGTTGGAAGGGACCTTGGAGGTCCTGTAGTCCAACCCCCTGCCGAGGCAGGAAACCCTACACCATTTCAGACAAATGGCTATCCAACAAAGAGTTCTTGTCATTTTGCATAATATCTACGTATTATATACAGGGCCTTGGGATAGTAAAATAACACAAATTACCATCCCTAAAAAGGCCACCCGTTCTATAGACTTCCTAGGCATGCTACATACACAATGCCAGCTTTTCACACATTGTGGTTAATAGTATATATTTGAAAGAGCACATCTAAACTTAGTTCACACTTAACAATTGGGTTTTCTATGGTTTGAGCGCCCCCTGTTGCCTGAAACTGGCTTCTTGGTTTGCAAACCATACTTTAGTACAGCTAGATAGGAGCCCCCCAGCATTGTGGTTTAAGCCAGGGGTCTCCAACCTTGGTCCCTTTAAGACTTGTGGACTTCAACTCCCAGAGTCCCTCAGCCAGCAAAGCTGGCTGAGGAACTCTGGGAGTTGAAGTCCACAAGTCTTAAAGGGACCAAGGTTGGAGACCCCTGGTTTAAGCAACCCAACACAAGGTTTGAAGCTGGCATACATTGAATTGGGTGCAAGGTGGGAAGGCATGGGTAATGTTTTAATATCGTGGGTGGTGATCATATGAACCATTTGTTTGGCGTCGCAAAAATAATAATAATAATCACAATTCAACACACGGTCAGTTAAAATGGTCTTTAAGGGCCTTTCATTTAATATGGGGCCCCTTTGAGCTTACAAGACGTTTCGTCACCCAACTAGGTAGCATCATCAGTGCTACTGTAGAAGGGAGTGAGGTTTGTGCAGTGGAGGAGAAGGAGAAGAGGAAGAGGAGGAGAAGAAGGAGAAGAAGAGGAGGAGGAGGAAGAAGAAGGAGAAGAGGAGGAGGAGGAAGAAGAAGGAGAAGGAGAAGAAGAGGAGGAGGAAGGAGAAGGAGAAGAGGAGGAGAAGAAGAAAAAGAAGAGGAGGAGGAGGAGGAAGAGGAGGAGGAGGAGGAGAAAGAAAAAGAAGAAGAGGAGGAGGAGGAGGAAGAAGAAAAAGAAAAAGAAGAAAAAGAGGAGGAAGGGGAGCAGGAGGACGATGACAATGACGACTGTAGAGTCCTTGATGCTCTCTGAGCTTGGTTGTTTTCTTGTAGGCGTTTCATTACCCAACTGGGTAACATAATCAGGGCTACAAGGGTGGGGGGTTTGTGGAGAGGAGCAGAAGGAAGAGGGGGGCATGGAGGAGGAAGAAGAGGAGGGGGAGGAGGACTGTGGGGTCCTTGGTGCTCTCTGAACTTGGTTTTTTTTTTCTTGAAGACGTTTTGTTGCCAAACTAGGTAACATCATCAGTGCTAAAAGGGAGAGGGATTTGTGGAGTGGAGCAGAAGGAAGAGGAGGCATGGAGATGGAGGAAGAGGAGGACTGTAGAGTCCTTGATGCTCTCTGAGCTTGGTTCCTTTTTTACAGGCATTTCATTATTGAACTAGGTAACATCATCAGTTACCTAGAAGGGAGTGAAGTTTGGGGAGCAGAAGGAAGAAGAGGTGAGGAGGAGGAGGAGGAGGACTATAGGGACCTTGATGCTCCCTGAGCTTGATTTCCTTTCTTACAGACATTTCATTACCCAACTAGCTAATCTCATCCATGCTGGAAGGGAGCTGTCTGTTTAGATATAAGTGGCTTGCCCTGTCAGACTTAGTGGGTAAAAAAACCAAACCTGTCCGAATTTTGATCACGTGGCCATGACTGATGCTGCAAGTGTGGAAAAAAACTATCATAAGTCACTTCTTTTGAACACCATTCTAACTTCGAACAGTCACTAAACAAATGGTTCTAAGTCGAGGATGATCTATCCGTGGACTTCAACTCCCAGAATTCCTCAGCCAGCCATGATGGCTATGGCCCCTTTATGACTTGTGGACTTCAACTCCCAGAATTCCTCAGCCAGCCATGATGGCTATGGCCCCTTTATGACTTGTGGACTTCAACTCCCAGAATTCCTCAGCCAGCCATGATGGCTATGGCCCCTTTATGACTTGTGGACTTCAACTCCCAGAATTCCTCAGCCAGCCGGCTGTGGAATTCTGGGAATCGAAGTCCAGACATCTTAAAAGAGTTGCCAAAGGTTGACGAACACTGCCTTAAGCCATTGATAAGCCAACTTAAGCTTTTCACGAAACC
Organism: Ahaetulla prasina; assembly: GCF_028640845.1. Taxonomy (NCBI): domain Eukaryota; kingdom Metazoa; phylum Chordata; class Lepidosauria; order Squamata; family Colubridae; genus Ahaetulla; species Ahaetulla prasina. Next base: position 227,451,741 of record NC_080541.1, on the reverse strand, counting down.
CTGATTTGTAGAATGTCTGACTTCTCCAAGCACTCCTGGCATGGAAGCAAGAAACTTCTCCCCCCCCCACAGCTATTGTGGGACTTTCCCTGACTTATATTTTATTTCCAAATGTGTGATGGGGGCCAAATTGTGCACAACAGGCAGACAAGGTAGGACTTTCCCCTCCCCTCTTTCTTCCTTCGACTGCTTCAGTCGTCCAAAAGGAGAAGAAATTGGTGACATTTGCAACCTCAAATAAAGCATCTTGAAGAAACAAGCTGTGCCCACCCCCCCCCACTAATTTAACCTTCGGCTCCCATCATCCCCAGCCACTTTGGCTAGCAGAGGACGTGGGCACCATCTCGAGGAACCAAAGTGACAATATCTGAAGACAAATCACTTTCCAAAACGGTTGACCAATATAATTTGGCGTGGATGTTCCTTTCTGTACAGCACTTTGCACACTAACGTGTAAATAAACGTTAAACCTCTTAAGTGTGACGTTACTTTCTTTACATCCCGTTTGTTTTTTTAATGCATCTGAGTTGGCATGAAAGGCAGCTCCAGGAGGAGTTAGATGTGGCAAGATTTGGGCGTCCATAACACCTATGACATGGAACCACTGATTGGTTCAAAATTGGGAAAGGAATCCGGCAAGGCTGTATACTATCACCCTGCCTATTTAACTTATATGCAGAAAACATCATGAGAAAGGCGGGGCTAGATGAATCAAAAATTGGAATTAAGATTGCCAGAAGAAATATCAACAACCTCAGATATGCAGATGATACCACTCTAATGGCAGAAAGCGAAGAGGAACTAAAGAGTCTCTTGATGCGGGTGAAGGAGGAGAGTGCAAAAGTTGGCTTGAAACTCAACATTAAGAAAACTACAATCATGGCATCTGGCCCTCTCAATTCCTGGCAGATAGATGGGGAAGAAATGGAGGTAGTGACAGATTTTATTTTCCTGGGCTCCAAGATCACCGCAGATGGGGACTGCAGCCAAGAAATTAAAAGACGCTTGCTCCTTGGGAGGAAAGCAAATCTAGACAGCAGACTAAAAAGCAGAGACATCACCCTGCCAACCAAAGTGTGTATAGTCAAAGCTATGGTTTTCCCAGTTGCAATGTATGGCTGTGAAGGTTGGACCATAAGAAAGGCTGAGCACCAAAGAATCGAGGCCTTTGAACTCTGGTGCTGGAGAAGACGCCTGCGAGTCCCTTGGACTGCAAGGCAAACAAACAAGTCAGTCCTAGAGGAGATCAACCCTGACTGCTCTTTAGAAGGCCAGATTCTGAAGATGAGACTCAAATACTTTGGCCACCTAATGAGAAAGAACGACTCACTGGAGAAGAGCCTAATGCTGGGAACAATGGAGGGCAAAAGAAGAATGGGACAACAGAGAACGAGGTGGCTGGATGGAGTCACGGAAGCAGTAGGCATGAGTTTAAATGGACTCCAGAGGATGGTAGAGGACAGGAAGGCCTGGAGGCCTGGAGGAACGTTGTCCATGGGGTCGCGATGGGTCGGACACGACTTCGCAACTAACAACAACAACACCTACAACCTCTTTTAGATCTGGGCACCATGAATGGACCACAATCATTTCCGAATGGCCAGTTGAGTTCGCTCTATTCTTGTGGTAGAGAAATCTTTCAGGGGCGTTTGGAGAGAGAGGGCAAAAAAGAGAGCAGGTTGGCATCGGCCAGCCTGGGTAGCATCTGAACTCTTCTAAACCCTCTTAGGGCCTAGGCTCCCATAGTTAACTCTGAGCTATCCTCGGAAACTGTCTTAGTGACCTCTGGCCACAAGATGATTCACACAGCTGGGCGGTGATTGGATCATCAGAGAGGGGCCTTGTTAAAAGAGATCTATCTCCATTAATCTTCACATCATAGAATAGAATAGAATAGAATTTTTTATTGGCCAAGTGTGATTGGACACACAAGGAATTTGTCTTGGTGCATATGCTCTCAGTGCACATAAAAGAAAAGATACCTTCATCAAGGTACAACATTTACAACACAATTGATGATCAATATATCAATATAAATCATAAGGATTACCAGCAACAAAGTTACAGTCATACAGTCATAAGTGGAAAGAGATTGGTGATGGGAACTATGAAACGATTAATAGTAGTGCAGATTCAGTAAATAGTCTGACAGTGTTGAGGGAATTATTTGTTTAGCAGAGTGATGGCCTTCGGGAAAAAACTGTTCTTTTGTCTAGTTGTTCTGTTGTGCAGTGCTCTATAGCGTCGTTTTGAGAGTAGGAGTTGAAACAGTTTATGTCCAGGATGCGAAGGATCTGCAAATATTTTCACGGCCCTCTTCTTGATTCGTGCAGTATACAGGTCCTCAATGGAAGGCAAGTTGGTAGCAATTATTTTTTCTGCAGTTCTAATTATCCTCTGAAGTCTGTGTTTTTCTTGTTGGGTTGCAGAACCGAACCAGACAGTTATAGAGGTGCAAATGACAGACTCAATAATTCCTCTGTAGAACTGAATCAGCAGCTCCTTGGGCAGTTTGAGCTTCCTGAGTTGTCGCAGAAAGAACATTCTTTGTTGCCCTTTTTTGATGATGTTTTTGATGTTAGCTGTCCATTTGAGATCTTGCGATATGATATCATCATCATCATTTAATGCCCCCATAATCCCTGGGCAACTGAATGGAGCTTGCATAGCGTTTACTGGCCAGATGCCTTTCCCGTCGCCAATGTGGAGTTTTGTTCAACAGATATATTCTCATTGTGCCCATGGAGAGAAATATCTGCCTCTACCTAAGATCGGGTACCACTCTACCTCCATTAATCTTTACATCAACACTTAATTTAGAATATACCAAAGATGAGAGAATCTGGGACTTTAATAAAGCTTTAGAAAGGTTTATTAAAGAATTGACCGTAAATACTTACAGAGTCTGGAAGATAACGATCCAATCATATTTCCGCAGAGATGAAAGACAGAAAGAAAATCAAGCGGCCGCAGATTGTTTTAGGGCAGGGATCTCCAAACGTGGCTACTTTTAAGAGTTGTAGACTTCAACTCCCAGAATCCCCCAGCCTAACGCGGAGAATTCTGGGAGTTGAAGTCCACAAGTCTTAAAGTGGCCGATGCTGAGAAACACTAGTTAGGGGAATGCCCATGATCCTTTGCTCCCCTCAAATAGGTTGCATGAATAATAAGGTAAAGGTTCCCCTCGCACATATGTGCTACTCGTTCCTGACTCTAGGGGGCGGTGCTCATCTCCGTTTCAAAGCCGAAGAGCCAGCGCTGTCCGAAGACGCCTCCGTGGTCATGTGGCCGGCATGACTCAACGCCAAAGGCGCACGGAACGCTGTTCCCTTCCCACCAAAGGTGGTCCCTATATTTCTACTTGCATTTTTTACGTGCTTTCAAACTGCTAGGTTGGCAGAAGCTGGGACAAGGAACGGGAGCTCACCCCGTTACATGGCAGCACTAGGGATTCGAACCGCTGAGCTGCCGATCTTTCGATCGACAAGCTCAACGTCCTAGCCCCTGAGCCACCGTGTCCCTTGCATGAGCAATACTGAGCCTTAAAAAGGAAATTAAAGGGGTGCCATGGGAATATTCGCCTCTAGGTGGCGCCAGAGACCAGGTTTATGGCAAACTGCCACGGATTTTCTGAGACGCATCAGATGAAGCCTGTCTCGACATTTGGCAATCTTTTAAAACTAGCTTCCGGTCCATTAGACCTCAGAATGATGGTTAAAAGTGAGGGGGGGGGAGTTGTTCTTGCAAAGTGTGAGGGAAATAATACATGATCCTGTGTGCCTGTCTCAAGCAAAGAGGACTGTGTAATCCGTCCTTCCTTCTTTCCTTCCTTCCTTCTATCTCTCTCTTTCTCCCTCCCTCCCTCTCTTCTTTCTTTCTTTCTTTCTCTTTCCTATATTCTTTCATTATCTATCTATCTATCTATCTATCTATCTATCTATCTATCTATCTATCTATCTATCTATCTATCTATCTATCTATCTTATCTTACCTTCTACCTATCCTTCCTTCCTTCCTTCCTTCCTTCCTTCCTTCCTTCCTTCCTTCCTTCCTCATTTATCTATTTATCTATCCTGTCTATCATCTATCTTTTTCCTTCCTTCCTTCCCTCTCTCTATATATTCTCCCTCCCTCCCTCCCTCTTTCTTTCTCTTTCCTATATTCTTTCATTCTCTATCTATGTATGTATCTATCTATCTATCTATCTATCTATCTATCTATCTATCTATCTATCTATCTTATCTTATTTTCTACCTATCCTTCCTTCCTTCCTTCCTTCCTTCCTTCCTTCCTTCCTTCTATCTCTCTCTTTCTCCCTCCCTCCCTCCCTCTCTTCTTTCCTTCTTTCTTTCTCTTTCCTATATTCTTTCATTATCTATCTATCTATCTATCTATCTATCTTATCTTACCTTCTACCTATCCTTCCTTCCTTCCTTCCTTCCTTCCTCATTTATCTATTTATCTATCCTGTCTATCATCTATCTTTTTCCTTCCTTCCTTCCCTTTCTCTATATATTCTCCCTCCCTCCCTCTTTCTTTCTCTTTCCTATATTCTTTCATTCTCTATCTATGTATCTATCTATCTATCTTCTACCTATCCTATCTTCCTTCCTTCCTCCCTTATCTATCTATTTATCGATCCTGCCTATCATCTATCTTTTTCCTCCCTTCGTCCCTCCCTCCCTCCCTCCTTTCTTTCTTTCTTTCTTTCTTTCTTTCTTTCTTCTCTCTCTGACCTTCCTTCCTTCCTTCTTTCCTTCCTTCTCTCTCTCTTCTCCCTCCTCCTCCCTCTCTTCTTTCCTTCTTTCTTTCTCTTCCTATATTCTTTCATTATCTATCTATTTATCTATCTATCTATCTTATCTTACCTTCTACCTATCCTTCCTTCCTTCCTTCCTTCCTTCCTCATTTATCTATTTATCTATCCTGTCTATCATCTATCTTTTTCCTTCCTTCCTTCCCTTTCTCTATATATTCTCCTCCTCCCTCTTCTTTCTCTTTCCTATATTCTTTCATTCTCTATCTATGTATCTATCTATCTATCTTCTACCTATCCTATCTTCCTTCCTTCCTCCCTTATCTATCTATTTATCGATCCTGCCTATCATCTATCTATTTCCTCCCTTCGTCCCTCCCTCCCTCCCTCCCTCCTTTCTTTCTTTCTTTCTTTCTTTCTTTCTTTCTTTCTTTCTTCTCTCTCTGACCTTCCTTCCTTCCTTCTTTCCTTCCTTCTCTCTCTCTCTTTCTTTCTCTTTCCTATATTCTTCATTATCTATCTATCTATCTATCTATCTATCTATCTATCTATCTATCTATCTATCTATCTATCCTATGTTCCTTCCTTCCTTCCTTTTTTATCTATTTATCTATCCTGCCTATCATCTTTTTCCTTCCTTCCTTCCTTCCTTCCTTCCTTCCTTCCTTCCTTCCTTCCTTCCTTCCTTCCTTCCATCTTTCTTCTCTCTCTCTCACTCACCTTCCTTCTTTCCTTCCTTCCTTCCTTCTCTCTCTCTCTATATATATTTCTCCCTCCCTCCCTCCCTTCCCCTCTCTCTTTCTTTCTCTTTCCTATATTCTTCCATTCTCTATCTATTCTGGGAGTTGAAGTCTACCAGGCTTAAAGTTGTCAAGGTTGGAGACCCCTGGACTCTATGCAAGAAATCCAGTTCAGGCTTCATTGCCAGGTCATGACTATTTTGGAAAAGTGGCGGTATGGTATTTGCTCAGGAAATCCCAGAATTCTAGGCCCGATAAGGAAAAATAAAAATAATTTAAGAAACGCATCCTGGAAAAGGCAATGATTAATTGTTTCTGAACAGCCAAGCTGTTTTTGCTTAAGGCAGGTTTTGACGGGAGTTTCGCCGATTTTGCAGATCCCAGATGCTCTGCGCGGCGACCCATTTTAATCATCGGGAAATGCAAAGGCTTAAAATAACAGGAAACGTTTTCGTCATCGCCGAGATTCTGCTGCAATCGGTCTTCGCATGGGCAAAAGTGTAAGTTTCCCAACCTGGGTTTAGGGATTAAGAAAGTCATAGAATGAGAGAGTTGGAAGGGACCTTGGAGGTCTTCTAATCCAAGCAGGAGACCCTATACCAGGGGTCAGCAACCTGCAGCTCTGGAGCCGCCTGTGGCTCTTTCACCCCTCTGCTGCGGCTCCCTGTCACTCAAAATATGCGTCACAACTGCCAATGTGCGACACCCGCTGGCACACAATTTATTGAGCTTTTCAACCCCTGGTAGGCCAACCATGGATAAATCCAAGAAAAGAAAAGTTTCAGAAGAAAACAGAAAGTTTAATTCAACTACATATGCTAGTTTTGTGGCTGCTCAAGAAATAGTCAGGCACAGGAAAGGTTTTGTGGCTCCCGGTGTTTTCTTTTCTGTGGGAAACGGGTCCAAATGGCTCTTTGAGTGTTTAAGGTTGCAGCCCCCTGCCCTATCCCATGTCAGATAAATTATTGTCCAATCTCTTCTGGAAAACCTCCCATAATAGAGCACCCACAACTTCTGGTGGCAAGGAGTTCCATTGGTTGAATGCTCTCGCTGTCAGGAAGTTTCTCCTAAGTTCCAGGTTGCTTCTCTCCTGGATTAGTTTCCATCCGTTGCTTCTTGTCCTGTTTTCAGGTGCTTTGGAGAATAGGATAGGATAGGATAGGAAAGGAAAGGAAAGGAAAGGAAAGGAAAGGAAAGGAAAGGAAAGGAATAGAATATGAAATGAAAAGAATATAATAGAATACAATAGGAAAGGAAAGAGAAAGAGAAAGGGAAAGGAATAGAATAGAATAGAATAGAATAGAATAGAATAGAATAGAATAGAATAGAATAGAATAGAATAGAATAGAATAGAATAGAATAGAATAGAAGCTGGAAGGGACCTTGGAGGTCTTCTAGTCCAGCCCCCTGCTCAAGCAGGAGAATCTGTACCATGTCAGACAAGGAATTGTCCAGTCTCTTCTTAAAAACCTCCGGCGATGAAGCGCCCACGATTTCCGGTGGCAAACTTTTCCACTGATTAATTGTCCTCACTGTTAGGAAGTTTCTCCTTAATTCCAGGTTGCTTCTCTCTTTGATCAGCTTCCGACCATTATTTCTTCTCCTGCCTTCAGGTTCTTTGGAAAATAAATTGACACCCCCACCCCACCCCCTCTTCTTTGTGGCAGCCCCTCAAATACTGAAATACTGCTATCCTGTCTCTCCTATTCCTTCTTTTCTCTAGACTGGCCATAGCCAATTCCTGCAACCGTTTCTTCATATGTTTTTTGTCTCCAGCCCCTTTAATCGCCTTTGTTGCCCCCTTCTCCGCACTCTTTTTCGGGCAGGTTTTTCTGCCTTGAGCAGGGGGTCAGACTAGAAGACCTCTGAGGTTCCCTTCCAGCCCTAGGATTCTATCTGGGGTCCCCTCACGTTCTCCCAGCCTGACTGTTTGCTTGCACATGTTTCATTGCCCAACCGTTGCTCAACTCAACTCTACGCACGGGAAGGACCAGATAACAGCCGAGGCTCAGGCTGGTAAGACAGTCTGTTATTAACAGCAGCTGCTTGCAATTACTGCAGGTTCAAGTCCCACCAGGCCCAAGGTTGACTCAGCCTTCCATCCTTTATAAGGTAGGTAAAATGAGGACCCAGATTGTTGGGGGGGCAATAAAAGTTGACTTTGTATATAATATACAAATGGATGAAGACTATTGCTTGACATAGTGTAAGCCGCCCTGAGTCTTCGGAGAAGGGCGGGATATAAATGCAAAATTTTTTTTAAAAAAAAGGAGACCTCCACGAGGAGAGGACCAAAGCTAAAGATGCTCGGAGAAGTTCAAAGGCCCCCCGCCACACACACACACACACCCCGCCTGCTCCAGTTTTTTCACCCCACTGGATCCATCATCTCATCTCCGGCTGCACCAGGTTTGACAAAAAGTTGCCTCCGGTCCAGGCCGAGATAGCGCCTTGCCGGCTGCCTGCACCCTCTGGGGAAACCATATGGATTTTCTGCATCTGCTCCTAACCCGTTGCGCGCATCCCCGGTGGGTTGCCATAGCAACAGCCTCCCCCATCCGTGCCTCCCCCCACCACCACCACTCCCGGGCTGCATGTATGCAGGAGAGCCGCCTCCCGGTTCCGTGGGAGGGGGCGGCTGGAGAGCGAGACAAAAGAAGGGAAGGTCCTCAGCTGTTCACCCCGCAATTACCTGCCTCGGAAACAGACAGATCATAATTGCTTTCGCATTAGCCCAGATCCCGAGCTTGTTTCTACCCCCCGCCCCCCACCCCAACACCCCACCCCAGCCCCCCTTTGCCCCAGGGGCTCTGAACGAGCAGCTGGCTGGGAGGAGGGCAGAATAAAAGAGGGGGTGAATTGGGGATGGAAGCACTCAGGTTGGCACCACTCTGGGCAATCCCTCCTTCCCTCCCTCCTCCCCCCCCCCGCCTCTATATCTATCTATCTATCTATCTATCTATCTATCTATCTATCTATCTATCTATCTATCTATCTATCACCTATATCTATATCTATTTATCTCTAGCATTTCTCTTTCAGTCTATCATCTAGCCATCTAGCCATCTCTCTCTCTCTCTATCGCTATCTCTATCCATCCATCCATCCATCCATCCATCCATCCATCTATCTATCTATCTATCTATCTATCTATCTATCTATCTATCTATCTGTATCTATCTATATTTCTATCTATCTATCTCTATCCATCTAGCCATCTCTCTCTCTCTATTGCTATCTCCATCCATCTATCTATCTATCTATCTATCTATCTATCTATCTATCTATCTATCACCTATATCTATATCTATTTATCTCTAGCATTTCTCCTTCAGTCTATCATCTAGCCATCTAGCCATCTCTCTCTCTCTCTCTATTGCTATCTCTATCCATCCATCCATCCATCTATCTATCTATCTATCTGTATCTATCTATATTTCTATCTATCTATCTATCTATCTATCTATCTATCTATCTATCTATCTATCTATCTATCTATCTATCACATCTATCTATCATCTATATCGATATTTACCTATGTCTAGCATCTCTCTTTCAGTCTATCTATCTCTCTATCTATCTATCTATCTATCTATCTCTATCCATCTATCCATCTCTCTCTCTACCGCTATCTCCATCCATCCATCTCTCTCTCTCTCTCTCTCTCTCTATCTATCTATCTATCTATCTATCTATCTATCTATCTATCTATCTATCTATCCATTTATCCATCTCTCTCTCTCTATTGCTATCTTCATCCATCCATCTCTCTCTCTGTCTATCTATCTCCATCCATCCATCCATCCATCCATCTATCTATCTATCTATCTATCTATCTATCTATCTATCTATCTATCTACATTGCTAGTTATCTATCCATCTCTATCATAAGTTTATTGTCACCTTAAATGTACACTAATTGGCATAGTGTGTGTGTGTGTGTGTGTTTATGAACAGAACAAAATAGAATAGAAACTTTATTGTCACTTTGCATACACTAATTGGCATACATTAAAAGGAAATTTCGTTGCAAGCAGCTCTCGAAGGGTCACCACCTCCAATATACACCGCATAACTGTGACAAAAATATGAATATATCAATAAAAAAAGATTACGCATATACTCACATGTGTATTTTTAATTCTAATCTATCTATCTATACAGTCTCTCTCTCTCTCCTATTATGTCTGTGGATGTGTGTGTATCTCTCTCTCTTTCTCTCTCCCTTTCGATTCCATTTTTGTTTACGTATGTTTTGTTCCTATTGGATATAAATTCCCTCCCCTCCTTTTGGTGTTTACGGGCAGGGTTGCCGTTGCTGGGTGTTGTTTCCCACCCACCCACCCACCCCCGCATCCTTGTCTGGATCTGTGTAAGTTTTTTCACTGCATGACATTACAAACTGCCCAGAGTCAGTGTGGGTGAGATAGAAGGGACTGTCTAAAATAGAACAGAGCAGGGAGGGACCTTGGAGGTCTTCTAGTCCAGCCCCCCACCCCACCCCACCCCAGCTCAAGCAGGGGAATTGCATCAAAATCAATTCAAAATTACATCAAACTAATTTTTTTTTAAAAAAAAATATGTCCCAGGACATTTTTGTCTTTCCCTCCATGACAAGGGTGTGGGGTTTTTTTTTGGCGAGGTGGGGTCGGGTCCCAAAAAAATTACATTTTTTGGTGGGATAACACACACAAAAAAAGACATCCAGCAGACCTCTGCCCTTGCCCTGGACCCCAGGGGGGTGGGTAGAGGGAAGGGGTGGAGCGGGGAAGACATCCAGAAGTAGCCCCAACACTCCCTCTCTTTAAGTCCCCCCCCCTCCCAGGAGGCATAATTACTCTATGAAATCAGCATAAATTTGCAAATGAATAAACCCTACAGATTGCTCGCTTTCTCTTCGTGGATCTACAGGCAGAAGCTCTCTGAAAAGAGGCCTTTTCCAGAAAGTGACTGGGCCTCTGGTGGCTCAGACTGCTAAAACAGTCTATTATTAACAGCAGCTGCTTGCAATTACTGCAGGTTCAAGTCCCACCAGGCCCAAGGTTGACTCAGCCTTCCATCCTTTATAAGGTAGGTAAAATGAGGACCCAGATTGTTGGGGGCAATAAGTTGACTTTGTATATAATATACAAACGGATGAAGACTATTGCTTGACATAGTGCAAGCCGCCCTGAGTCTTCGGAGAAGGGCGGGATATAAATGCAAATTTAAAAAAAAAAGGAATCCCATTTTAACATTATTACCTCTTATTAAATTTAGAGTCCTTTGCAAACTTTAGGGCAATTTTTCCTAAATGTCACCAATGCGGCATTTTGGTTAAACAGATGCTTCTTTTTTTTAAAATTTATTTTATTTGTCATAACACATAAGCATAAGCATGAAGCAACAGTAGGACAGGAACGGTAGGCACGTTTGTGCTCTTATGCACGCCCCTTACGGACCTCTTAGGAATGGGGTGAGGTCAATAGTAGAAAGTTTTTGGTTAAAGCTTTGGGGATTTTGGGAAGAGACCACAGAGTCAGGTAAAGTATTCCAAGCACTGATGATTCTGTTACAGAAGTCATATTTTCTGCAATCAAGATTGGAGTAGTTCACATTAAGCTTAAATTTGTTGTGTGCTCGTGTATTGTTGTAATTGAAGCTGAAGTAGTCTTCGACAGGAAGGACGTTGTAACAGATGATTCTATGAGTTAAACTCCGGTCCTGTCGAAGGCGGCGGAGTTCTAAATTTTCTAAACCCAGGATTTCAAGTCTGGTGGCATAAGGTATTTTGTTGTATTCAGAGGAGTGGAGAACTCTTGTAAAATATTTCTTGTAAAATATTCTTCAAAGGATAAGGGCAATCCTCTACTTATAACCATGCCTTGTTTAGTGACGGTTCAAGAGGCCGCTGGAAAAAGCGACTTATGACCATTTTTCACACTTAACGGCCGCTGCAGCATCCCCACGGTCACGCGATCAAAATTCAGACCCCTTGACTCATATTTATGACGGTCGCAGAGTGCCTGGGGTGACGTGATCCCCTTTTGCGACCGTCGGATGAGCAAAGTCCATGGGGAAGCCGGATTCACTTAACGACTGTGGCAGGAAAGGTCGTAAAATGGAGCAAAACTCACTGAACGACCGTCTTGCTTAGCAATAGTCAATGTTGGGCTCAATTGCGGTCGTAAGTTGAGGACTACCCATACTTGTGAAAGCCTGTTCGATCAGGAGCAGAGTCAAACTCTCCAGGGACTCGACAATTGGATCAGCGTTCAGAGTTCTCACTAACAGCCCTTCGAGGTCGTCCAGATCAGAAAATAGATGCCACAAAATTAGCAAAATACAGACAGTCCTCGACTTACGGCCGCAACGGAGCCTGAAATTTCTGTTGCTAAGCAAGACGGTTGTTAAGTGAGTTTCCTCCCCCCCCTTTTACGACCTTCCTCGCCACCATTAATAACACGGTTGTTAAGTGAATCCGGCTTGGCTTGTCCGAAGGTCACAAAAGGGGATCGCAAGACCTCCTTTTGTGACCTTCGGACAAGCCAAGTCAATGGGGAAGCGAGACCCCCCTTATTGCAACCGTCATAACTCTGAACCAGTTGCCAAACATCCGGATTTCGATCCTTTGGGGTCATTAATGGTCATTAAACGAATTGGTTGTTAAACTGAGGACTGAAGAATGGCACGGTAGCAGATGTGAAATGCGTATTCTCTCGAAAGCTCAGTGCTGTTGAGGCTTCGAACAGTCACTAAACGAATGTTTGTAAAACAAGACCACCTGGAGCTGATGAAGATAGGGCACAAATCTATCTGGGACTTTCCTCCTTCGAATTTACCTCCCCAGAGATCAGCCAGGCCGAGTCTCTTACTAAGACAGGGAGTCCTTGATTTATAACCATGTTTCAAACTTCCGACGTGACCTTCCCACCCTGCCGTCCTTTGACTGTAGTTCAGATGCCCGACAACCGTCCCACGTTCACAACCATGAGCAACGCCCCACGGACACACAATCTTGCTTTCCAACCATTTCCCCAGAAATTGGCAGCTATTTCTGGTTTCGTGCAAAAATCAGCCGGAAGCCAACAATGAGTTCGCTTAACGACCGTGGCGTTGGCTTAAGGACCACCGTGCTTGTTTAATGACCGTGGCCCAAAAGGTTGTAAAACTGATGTTGTGACTCCAGCCCCCGAACCTGGCTCCACGCCCGAAAGTGACTCCGAGAGTGAGGGGGAAGGGCCGGTAAGGCTTACCTCGGGAGCACCGATTCCTTTGGCTCAGCTCCAGGAGCCAGAACCAGACCAGTCGGAGGACGTAATGAGGCCGTCATCCCCTGATTCCTCCCTTCCCCAGGCTACGCCTTCAGACCCAGCTGATAATAATAATCAAGCTTGGCTTAGAAGATTAGAGAGGCGGCGTCATCAAAGGGAAGGGTGGGGCTCCACAGGATGTATAAGGAGCTTTGGGACTGCTCTCACTCCACGGGAAGCAAAAGTTTAGCTGAACCGTTTCAAAAAGAGCTGAAAGTCTTACTCTGTGAGTCATTTGTTTGAACTTTGGCAGGCAGCTGCGATTTCTCTGCCAGGACTGATAAGAGCCGTGAATTCACTGGCTGAAGGCCAGTTCATGGGTCTGAAGTGGGGAAGGAGACAGAACAACTGGATTGGTCACGGGGCGACCCATTCGACAACCCTCATGACGTACAACCCTAACTGCAAGGTTCGATGATGGTCATATGTCGAGGACCGACTGCGATAGCGTCGCTAATTAGGAGGGAAGATTCTATTTCCTCTCCTGGAACAAAAAAAATTACGATGTGCAGAAATGGACAGGATGATGTTAGAAATCAAGGAAAGGGAAGAACCGGATTATTACAAAGTGTGGAATAAATTGTATGATTGGCTGGAAAAAAAGAAATCAAAATTATAAATAATTATAAATTGGATTGTTAATCTGACTGAGTGGGAATTAGGAAATGTAAATTATTGGATTGGTAAATAGAATAATAGAATGTAAATATAAGTATGTATACGATTGAGTAGAAAAAGAATAGAGCAAAACTCACTGAACGACCGTCTTGCTTAGCAATAGTCAATGTTGGGCTCGATTGCGGTCGTAAGTTGAGGACTACCCATACTTGTGACAGCCTGTTCGATCAGGAGCAGAGTCAAACTCTCCAGGGACTCGACAATTGGATCAGCGTTCAGAGTTCTCACTAACAGCCCTTCGAGGTCGTCCAGATCAGAAAATAGATGCCACAAAATTAGCAAAATACAGACAGTCCTCGACTTACGGCCGCAACTGAGCCTGAAATTTCTGTTGCTAAGCAAGACGGTTGTTAAGTGAGTTTCCTCCCCCCCTTTTACGACCTTCCTCGCCACCGTTAATAACACGGTTGTTAAGTGAATCCGGCTTGGCTTGTCCGAAGGTCACAAAAGGGGACCGCAAGACCTCCTTTTGTCACCTTCGGACAAGCCAAGTCAATGGGAAGACCCCCTTATCGCAACCGTCATAACTCTGAACCAGTTGCCAAACATCCGGATTTCGATCCTTTGGGGTCATTAATGGTCATTAAACGAATTGGTTGTTAAACTGAGGACTGAAGAATGGCACGGTAGCAGATGTGAAATGCGATTCTCTCGAAAGCTCAGTGCTGTTGAGGCTTGAACAGTCACTAAACCCCTGCCCAGAAGAGAAACACCATCTCAGTCAGATGGTTATCCAACATTTTCTTAAAATTTCCAGTGGAGCATCTACAACTTCTGAAGGCAAGTTGTTCCACTTAATTGTTCTAACTTTCTTTCAATACCATTGAACCGACAACCGTCCCACGTTCACAACCATGAGCAACGCCCCACGGACACACAATCTTGCTTGGCAACCATTTCCCCAGAAATTGGCAGCTATTTCTGGTTTCCCGCAAAGATCAGCCTGAAGCCAACAATGAATTCGCTTAACGACCGTGGCGTTGGCTTAAGGACCACCGTGCTTGTTTAATGACTGTGGCCCAAAAGGTTGTAAAACTGGTGTTGTGACTCCAGCCCCCGAACCTGGCTCCACGCCCGAAAGTGACTCCGAGAGTGAGGGGGAAGGGCTGGTAAGGCTTACCTCGGGAGCACCGATTCCTTTGGCTCAGCTCCAGGAGCTAGAACCAGGCCAGTCGGAGGACGTAATGAGGCCGTCATCCCCTGATTCCTCCCTTCCTCAGGCTACGCCTTCAGACACAGCTGATAATAATAATCAAGCTTGGCTTGACCCACGCTTCAGAAGATTAGAGAGGCGGCGTCATCAAAAGGAAGGGTGGGGCTCCACAGGATGTATAAGGAGCTTTGGGACTGCTCTCACTCCACGGGAAGCAAAAGTTTAGCTGAACCGTTTCAAAAAAAGCTGAAAGTCTTACTCTGTGAGTCATTTGTTTGAACTTTGGCAGGCAGCTGCGATTTCTCTGCCAGGACTGATAAGAGCCGTGAATCCACTGGCTGAAGGCCAGCTCGTGGGTCTGAAGTGGGGAAGGAGACAGAACAACTGGATTGGTCACGGGGCGACCCGTTCGACAACCCTCATGACGTACAACCCTAACTGCAAGGTTCGATGATGGTCATATGTCGAGGACCAACTGCGATAGCGTCGCTAATTAGGAGGGAAGATTCTATTTCCTCTCCCGGAACAAAAAAAATTATGATGTGCAGAAATGGACAGGATGATGTTAGAAATCAAGGATAGGGAAGAACCGGATTATTACAAAGTGTGGAATAAATTGTATGATTGGCTGGAAAAAAAGAAATCAAAATTATAAATAATTATAAATTGGATTGTTAATCTGACTGAGTGGGAATTAGGAAATGTAAATTATTGGATTGGTAAATAGAATAATAGAATGTAAATATAAGTATGTATACGATTGAGTAGAAAAAGAATAGAGAATTGCCGATACGACGAGCTGTAAAATATGTAACGCTATGTTCGTGATATGTTTTTTAATGTGTTTTTGTTGTGTTTTTTGTTGTGTTTTTTCTCCATTTTGTTTTTAAGGGTGAAAAACTTAATAAAAATTATTTAAAAAGAAAAAGGTGGGAAGATTCTGGCGAACACCTCTAAAATTGCAAAAAAACCCAAAAAACCAATCCAATCCTTGAAAAAGACCCAAATCAGTGATCTATATTCAGCCATCCCTAGTCCCAGATCTGGACTGCAATATTCCACCCACCCTCTAGGGGGCTTCAGAGAGAAGATTTGCTGCCCCCTAGTGGTCGTTTGGCTTTTGTTTGGGCCAATTATGGCAGGCTGAAATTTCGGAACCCTTCTTGGCTGTGCAAACGTGACGCGTTATTTGCACCTACGTTTTCCACGCCCGCTGGAAGGCGACTCCGTCACAGCCAGCCGGAGAAGCAGATGGGCTGAGACACACGCGTGTGCGCGGGCTGTACTATTTATTTATTTATTTATTTATTTATTTATTTATTTATTTATTTATTTATTTATTTATTTATTATATTTGTATACCGCCCTTCTCCCGAAGGACTCAGGGCGGTTCACAGCCAATAAAAAACACAATACATAGAATACAAATTAAAAACTATATAAAAAACTGATTCAATAACGGCCTAAAAATTTAGATACAATTTAAAACCCCATTTAAAACCCCCAATTAAAACCCATAAATTTAAAAAACTAACCCAGTCCTGCGCAGATGAATAAATGCGTTTTAAGCTCGCGACGAAAGGTTCGGAGGTCCGGAAGTTGACGGAGTCCCGGGGGGAGTTCGTTCCAGAGGGCGGGAGCCCCCACAGAGAAGGCCCTTCCCCTGGGCGTCGCCAGACGACACTGTCGCGCCGACGGCACCCTGAGGAGTCCCTCTCTGTGAGAGCGCACGGGTCGGTGGGAGGTATTCGGTAGCAGTAGGCGGTCCCATAAATAGCCCGGCCCTATGCCATGGAGCGCTTTGAAGACGTTCACCAGAACCTTGAAGCGCACCCGGAAGGCCACAGGTAGCCAGTGCAGTCTGCGCAGGATAGGTGTCATGCGGGAGCCACGAGGGCTCCTCTATCACCCGCGCAGCCGCATTCTGAACTAACTGAAGCCTCCAGATGCCCCTCAAGGGGAGCCCCATGTAGAGAGCATTGCAGTAATCCAGACGAGACGTCACGAGGGCGTGAGTGACTGTGCATAAGGCATCCCGGTCTAGAAAGGGGCGCAACTGGCGAACCAGGTGAACCTGGTGGAAAGCTCTCCTGGAGACAGCCGCCAGATGATCTTCCAAGGACAGCCGTTCATCCAGGAGGACACCCAAGTTGCGCACCCTCTCCATCGGGGCCAATGACTCGCTCCCAACAGTCAGCCGAGGACTCAGCTGACTGTACCGGGATGCCGGCATCCACAGCCACTCTTGTCTTGGAGGGATTGAGCTTGAGCCTGTTTCTCCCCAGTCAAACCCCCTGCTCAAGCAGGAGACCCTTACTAAAGACAAACAACAGGCGGTCACGTCTGCAACGCTTTGGAGTCAGAAAGGAAGCCAAGTGGGACATGTGGATTGTTGTCACGGCTTGTGCGAACACACAATCTGCCTTCTTTTGCCTGCCTCCAGCGTGGGACAAGGATATCTCACAAGTTCTCACAGCCATTGGTCTGAAATGGTATATAGGGTCTCCTGCTTGAGCGGAGGGTTGGACTAGAAGACCTCTGAGGTCCCTTCCAACTCTTCTGTTATTCTGTAAGGGTCTCCTGCTTGAGCAAGGGGTTGGACTAGAAGACCTCTGAGGTCCCTTCCAACTCTTGTTATTCTGTAATTCTGTAAGGGTCTCCTGCTTGAGCAGGGGGTTTGACTAGAAGACCTCCAAGGTCCCTTCCAACTCTTGTTATTCTGTAATTCTGTAAGGGTCTCCTGCTTGAGCAGGGGGTTTGACTAGAAGACCTCTGAGGTCCCTTCCAACTCTTATTATTCTGTAATTCTGTAAGGGTCTCCTGCTTGAGCAGGGGGTTTGACTAGAAGACCTCTGAGGTCCCTTCCAACTCTTGTTATTCTGTAATTCTGTAAGGGTCTCCTGCTTGAGCAGGGGGTTTGACTAGAAGACCTCTGAGGTCCCTTCCAACTCTTGTTATTCTGTAATTCTGTAAGGGTCTCCTGCTTGAGCAAGGGGTTTGACTAGAAGACCTCCAAGGTCCCTTCCAACTCTGTAACAAGTAGTTTTCAATTTACAACAGTCGATTTAGCGACCGTTCCAAGGGACAACGGTACTGAAAAAAAAGGTGACTTTCACACTTAATGACCGTTGCAGCATCCCCGTGATCCAAATTCAAACCCTTGGCAACCGACTCACATTTATGACCGTCGCAGCGTCCCGGGAGGTTTCACGATCCCCTTTTTTGGCGACCTCCTGGCAAGCAAAGTCAACGGGGTGGGGGTGGGGGGGAGAGACCGGGTTCACTTAACGACCGTGTTGCTAACTTAACCAGTGCAGGGATTCGCTGGACGACTGTGGCCAGAAAAGTCGGAAAAGGAGGCAAAGCTCGCCGAGCCGCTGCCTCACCTAGCAACCTTTTGGGGCTCCGTGGTGGTCGTAGGTCGAGGACCGTTCGGTTCTTGCAGATTCTTTTTGTTCCTCTCAACTGGGGTTGAAACCCAGCCTGGCATTGTTGGGGAGGGGGGGGAGTCGATAGCTGAATCTTCCGCCCCATCACCCCCCTCCCCCCCCTCCCCTCCCCTCCCCTTCCTAAAATCTCAATGGCAGCTAATAATCGGGTGGTTGGTTCTGCTGAGACCTGAGCCTGGCAGGGCCGTTTTCCTTTCTCTTTGGGTTCATTTGGGTCCCGGGCTATTAAACATCCCCCAGACACCGACTTGTAAAAGGTCCCCTGGGTGTGGGTGTTTAAAAGGGGATTATGCAATGAATATTTCCTTTCCTTTCTTTCTTTCTTTCTTTCTTTCTTTCTTTCTTTCTTTCTTTCTTCCCTTCCTTCCTTTCTTCCTTCCTTTCTTCCTTCCCTTTTCCTTCTTTCCTTTCTTTCTTTCTTTCCTTCCCTCCCTCCCCATCTCTCCTTCCTCACTCTCTCCCTCCCTCCCTCCTTCCCTTTTCCTTCTTTCTTCTTCCCTTCCTTCTTTTTTCTTTTTTTTCTTCCTTCCTTCCTTCTTTCTCTTCCTTCTTTCCTTCTTCTCCTTCCTTCCTTCCCTTCCTTCCTCTCCCCATCTCTCCTTCCTCCTCCCTCCTCCTTCCTTCCTTTCCTTCTTCTTCCTTCCTTCCTTCCTTTCTTTCTTTCCTTCCTTCCTTCCTTTCTTCCCTTCCTCCTTCCCCGTAACTCCTCCCTCCCTCCGTCCCTTCCTTCCGTCCTTCCCTTTTCCTTCTTTCCTTCCTTTTCTTCTTCCTTCCTCCTCCCCATCTCCTTCCTCCTCTCTTCCTCCCTCCTCCTTCCTTCCTTCCTTCTTTCTTCCTTCCTTCTTTTTTTCCTTCCTTCCTTCCTTCTTTCTTTCCTTTCTTTCTTTCTTTCCTTTCTTTCCTTCCTTCCTTCCTTCCCTTCCTCCTCTCTTCCCATCTCTCCTTCCTTCCTCCCTCCCTCCCTCCTTCCTTTCCTTTTCCTTTTCTTCTTCCTTCCTTCCTTTCTTTCCTTCCTTCTTCCTTCTTGCCTGCCTCCCTCCCCTTTCCCTTCCTTCTTTTTTTTTTTTAATTTGCATTTATATCCCGCCCTTCTCCGAAGACTCAGGGCGGCTTACACTATGTCAAGCAAGAGTCTTCATCCATTTGTATATTATATACAAAGTCAACTTTTATTGCCCCCAACAATCTGGGTCCTCATTTTACCTACCTTATAAAGGATGGAAGGCTGAGTCAACCTTGGGCCTGGTGGGACTAGAACCTGCAGTAATTGCAGGCAGCTGTGTTAATAACAGACTGTCTTAGCAGTCTGAGCCACCAGAGACCCTCTTTCTTTCCTTCCTTCCTTCCTTCTTTCTTTCTTTCTTTCCTTTCTTTCTTTCCTTCCTTCCCTTCCTCCTCTCTTCCCATCTCTCCTTCCTCCCTCCCTCCCTCCCTCCTTTCCTTTTCCTTTTCTTCTTCCTTCCTTCCTTCCTTCCTTCCTTCCTTTCTTTCCTTCCTTCTTCCTTCTTGCCTGCCTCCCTTCCCTTTCCCTTCCTTCTTTTTTTTTTATTTAATTTACATTTATATCCCGCCCTTCTCCGAAGACTCAGGGCGGCTTACATTGTGTAAGGCAATAGTCTCATTCTATTTGTATATTTACAAAGTCAACTTATTGCCCCCCCAACAATCTGGGTCCTCATTTTACCTACCTTATTATAAAGGATGGAAGGCTGAGTCAACCTTGGGCCTGGTGGGGCTTGAACCTGCAGTAATTGCAAGCAGCTGTGTTAATAACAGACTGTCTTACCAGTCTGAGCCACCAGAGACCCTCTTTCTTTCCTTCCTTCCTTCCTTCCTTCCTTCTTTCTTTCTTTCTTTCCTTTCTTTCTTTCCTTCCTTCTCTTCCTCCTCTCTTCCCATCTCTCCTTCCTCCCTCCCTCCCTCCCTCCTTCCTTTCCTTTTCTTCTTCCTTCCTTCCTTCCTTCCTTCCTTCCTTCCTTCCTTCCTTCCTTCCTTCCTTTCTTTCCTTCCTTCTTCCTTCTTGCCTGCCTCCCTTCCCTTTCCCTTCCTTCTTTTTTTTTTATTTAATTTACATTTATATCCCACCCTTCTCCGAAGACTCAGGGCGGCTTACATTGTGTAAGGCAATAGTCTCATTCTATTTGTATATTTATATACAAAGTCAACTTATTGCCCCCAACAATCTGGGTCCTCATTTTACCTACCTTAAAAAGGATGGAAGGCTGAGTCAACCTTGGGCCTGGTGGGACTAGAACCTGCAGTAATTGCAGGCAGCTGTGTTAATAACAGACTGTCTTAGCAGTCTGAGCCACCAGAGACCCTCTTTCTTTCTTTCCTTCCTTCCTTCCTTCCTTCCTTCCTTCCTTCCTTCCTTCCTTCCTTCCATTCCTCCTCCCTCCCTGTCTCTACTTCCTACCTCCTTCCTTCCCTTTTCCTTCCTTCCTTCCTCCCTCCCTCCCTCCTTCTTTCTATCTCCCTTTCACTCTTTCTCTCTCTCTCTCTCTCTCTTTCAACTTACAACCGTAACTCCAGGCTCAATTACGGTTGTAAGTCAAAGACTACCCTGTAATCTATTCTTAATTCCTTAACCCGGTGATCCTTAAAAGAATATTTTCCAGATTCTTTAGACTATTAAAACTGCAGATCCTTCTGTGCTGGGAGGTGGGGGGGTCAGAGTTGATTTCCTGGTTTGCAGCTCAGCCATTACCACGCATGTGCACACACACACACACCACACACACGCACCCTGCACATGGCTGTTCCAACCCATCAGCTTCCAGCCTGGAGTCCCATGGAATGCAATGACGCAGACGGGGGTCATGCATGTCTTTCAATAAAAGAATTGGAGATCGCTTCCCACGGAAAGTTTGTCCGCTTGCTAAAATAAGCCTCACGGATTTTCTGGAGCAAAATGATCCCCCAGGAAGCTAGAATGTCCTCCTTTTCTGCCTGCACTTGGAGCACCCCAAAATAACCCCAAGAGGAGCAATGGTGGGGTGGGGGAGAGAAGCTCACTAAAGAGAGAGCCAGTCTGGAAAATTTCTTGACAGCCAGAAGATTTCATCATCGGTGGGAGAGTTGCAGATGCTCCATCGCTGGAGGTTTTTAGCAAAATAGACTGGACAGCTGTTTGTCTGGGATGGTATATATATATATGAAATCTCCTGCCTTGGGTAGGGGGTTGGACTAGAAGACCTCTGAGGTCCCTTGCAACTCTGTGATTGTGAAGCCCTCTGTGAGCTGGGTACTTTTCTTGCGGGCATTTCCTGACCAAACTAGGTAACTTCCTCAGTGCAAAGATGGTATTACCTAGTTTGGTAATGAAATGTCTTCAAGAAAACCACCAAGCTCAGAAAGAATCTACAGTCATCTCCCTCCTCCTCCTCCTCCTCTCCATAAACCCTCCTCCCTTGCAGCGCTGATGATGTTACCTAGTTGGGTCATGAAACATCTGGAAGAAAAAGACGAAGTTAAGAAATCTTACGCTCCAACTCTTCCTCCTCTTCCTCCTCTTCCTCCTCCTCCTCCTCTCCATAAACCCTCCTCTCTTCAACCACTGATGATGTTACCTAGTTGGATCATGAAACGCCTGGAAAAAAAGCATCAAGTTCAGAGGTGCTACATTCCAACTCTTCTTTCTTCTTCTTCCTCCTCCTCTTCTTTTTATTCTTCTTTTCCTTCTCCTCTCTATAACCCCTACTCTCTTCCAGCACTGATGATGTTACCTAGTTGGAAACGTTTGGAAGAAAAGCACCAGGTTCAGAGGCCCTAGAATCCAACTCCTCCTCCTCCTCCTCCTCCTCCCTCTTCTTCTTCCCCTTCCCCTTCCCCTTCTCCTTCCCCTTCCCCTTCTTCTTCTCCTTCTTCTCCTTCTCCTTCTTCTTCTTCTTCCCCTCCTCCTCCTCCTCCCTCTTCTTCTTCTTCTTCTTCTTCTTCTTCTTCTTCTTCTTCTTCTTCTTCTTCTTCTTCTTCTTCTTCTTCTTCTTCTTCTTCTTCTTCTTCTTCTTCTTCTTCTTCTCCTCCTCCTCCTCCTCCTCCTCCCCTTCTCCTTCTCCTTCTCCTTCCCCTTCCCCTTCTCCTTCTCCTTCTCCTTCTCCTTCTTTTCCTTCTCCTTCTTCTTCTTCCTCCTCCTCCTCCTCCTCCTCCTCCTCTTCTTCCTCCTCCTTCCCTTCCCTTCCTCCTCCTCTTCTTCTTCTTCTTCTTCTTCTTCTTCTTCTTCTTCTTCTTCTTCTTCTTCTTCTTCTTCTTCTTCTTCTTCTTCTTCTTCTTCTTCTTCTTCTTCTTCTTCTTCTTCCTCCTCCTCCTCCTCCTCCTCTTCTCCTTCTCCTTCTCCTTCTCCTTCTCCTTCTTTTCCTTCTCCTTCTTCTTCCTCCTCCTCCTCCTCCTTCTTCTTCCTCCTCCTCCTCCTCCTCTTCTTCCTCCTCCTCCTCCTCCTCCCCCTCCTCCTCCTCCTCCTCCTCCTCCTCCTCCTCCTCCTCCTCCTCCTCCTTCTTCCCTTCCCTTCCCTTATCCTCCTCCCTTCTCTCTTCTAGTACTGATGATGCTATATAGTTGGGTAATTAAGAAAGGATCACCCAACTCTTCTTCCTCCTCCCCTTCTCCTCGTCCTCCCCCCTCAACCCTCTCTCTTCTATTGATGGTATGTAGCTGGGCAATTAAACGTCTCCAAGAAGCAACCAAGCTGAGAGAGCGCCAAGGAGCCCTCCCAGTCCATCCCTGGGCTACAGACATTTCCTCTGCCAGGCCTGCGATTCTATGAACTTCCATAATTTACTATTTCAGCTCCAGAGAGCAGCTTCGTCCGTCCGGGCTCTGCTTTTTTAACCCTGTTGCCGGAGAGGAAGCAGCCGAAATATCCAGGGGCTGCATAAAAGGAAACTTCAGGCCAGATGCTTGGCCCCAAATCCCCTCAGCAAGAAACCACGATGCCCTGTATAAACAGACCAACCGTCATCGCCAGCAGCTGCACGAAAAACCATGCCGGGTTTTTGAATTCCCCCCCCCCCACTCTGCATTTTCAGCTCAAATTCCATTTCAACGAACTTTGGCAAGCTGCATTCACAAGACTTGGCAGCTGGGAGGAGCCTAAGGGAATGTAAGAAAAGAAAAAAAACCTCCAGAAGAGAAGCATCGCAGATAGTCCTTGACTTGTGACGGCTCACTTAGTGACTGTACGAAGTTAAGACAGATCTTCCCAGGGGTATTTACAACCTCACAGTCCTCCTCCTCCTCCTTTTTCCACAAACCCCCTTTCTCCCTTCTAGCACTGATGATGTTCCATAGTTGGGTCATTGAAACGTTTGCAAGAAAACCACCCAACTCAGAGAGCATCAAAGACCCCGCAGCCTTCCTCTTCCTCCTCCTCTTCTTGTTCTTCTCCTTCTTCTTCCCCTTCCTCCTCCTCCTCCATAACCATTACTAAAGCACACACCTCACTCTCTTCTGGTACTGAAGATGTTTCCTAGTTGGGTCATGAAATGTCTGCAAGAAAACCACCAAGCTCAGAGAGCATCAAGGGCCCCACAGTCTTCCTCCTCCTCTTCCTCTTCCTCTTCCTCCTCCTCCTTTCTTTTCCACAAATTCCCCTCCCTTCTAGCACTGATGATGTAACCTACTTTGGTAATGAAATGCCTGCAAGCAAACGATCAAGCTCAGAGAGTCCAAGGATCCCACAGTTCTCTTCCTCCTCCTCCACTTCCTCGTCCTCCTTTCTTTTTCCACAAACCCCCTTTCTCTCTTCTAGCACTGATGATGTTCCATAGTTGGGTCATTGAAACGTTTGCAAGAAAACCACCCAGCTCAGAGAGCCCCAAGGACCCCACAGTCTTCCTTCACTTCTATCATTCAAAACGACCTTGACCATCTAACCGCTTGGTCTAAAAATTGCCAGCTCCAAATCTCAACCAGCAAATGCTCAGTCTTACATATAGGAAAAAAGAACCCAAAAACTAAGTACATACTAGATGGACATTACCTTACAGACGACCCCCATCCCGTTAAAGACCTTGGAGTTTTCATGTCAAATGATCTAAGTGCCAAAGCCCACTGCAACTACATAGCAAAAAAGGCTCTAAGAGTTGTAAACCTAATCTTGCGTAGCTTCTTTTCCAAAAACACCACACTACTAACCAGAGCATATAAAACATTTGCTAGACCAATTCTAGAATACAGCTCACCTGTTTGGAACCCTCACCACATCTCTGACATCAATACAATTGAACGTGTCCAGAAATATTTTACAAGAAGAGTTCTCCATTCCTCTGAAAACAACAAAATACCCTATCCCACCAGACTTGAATCCTAGGCTTAGAAAACTTGGAACTCCGTCGCCTTCGACAAGACCTAAGTTTAACTCATAGAATCATCTATTGTAATGTCCTTCCTGTTAAAGACTACTTCAGCTTTAATTGCAATAATACTAGAGCAACTAATAGATTTAAACTTAATGTCAACCGCTTTAATCTAGATTGCAGAAAATACGACTTCTGTAACAGAATCATCAGTGCTTGGAATACTTTACCTGACTCTGTGGTCTCTTCCCATAATCCTAAAAGCTTTAACCAAAAACTTTCTACTATTGACCTCACCCCATTCCTAAGAGGACCATAAGGGGCGTGCATAAGCGCACAAACTTGCCTACCGTTCCTGTCCTATTGTCTTTTTTCTTTTCTTCTTCATATATATATATATATATATATATATATATATATGCTTATACCTCCTATATTTACTTATATATGTGTTTATATACTATATAATCTTTTTGTATGATACCTACATATATTGTTGTGACAAATAAATAAATTCCTCCTCCTCCTCCTCCTCCTCTTGTTCTTCTCCTTCTTCTTCCCCTTCCTCCTCCTCCTCCATAACCACCACTACACCACACACCTCACTCTCTTCTGGTACTGATGACGTTTCCTAGTTGGGTCACTGAAACGTTTGCAAGAAAACCACCCAGCTCAAAGAGCACCAAGGACCCCCCACGAGGGAAAGAGTGAAGCAAAGCAAAACATGGGAAATCCTTTTCAGCCAGGTGGGTGGGTTCTTTCCCCAGGTGAGAACGTTGGATCTGGCTTGCAATCGGTTTGATCCGAGGCAGCTACAGGGTCCTGGGGGCAAGGGGTGGAGCCCATGGCTCCTGTTTTTGGATGACCCGGTTGGGAACTGGCTGAGCCAGGAGGCTTAACCCTTCCCGTCAGCTGTTTCGACAGCTGGGAACGGATCCCGCAGATCCCTTCTTGAGCAGCACACCTCTCCCTTAGGGATCGCCACGCGGTCTTCCGTCCAAGGATCAAAGAAGGCCAACCCTGCTTCGCTTCCTGAGATCAGTCAAGGTTGCTTTTAAATAATAGTAATTTAAAGAAGAAGAAGAAAAAACAGGATGAAAGGGATTAAAGACGATGGGGTTCGCATCCTGCTTTAAAGACTCACTCACCTCGTCCAGGGTGCTCTCTTCTCCCAATTTCTTCCTCTTTTCACAATTTGATTCTCCCCTCCTCTTATACCTATTTTTTATATAATATACCTTATACACTACTTTCCTCCCTCCATATCTATCTATCTATCTATCTATCTTCCCATCTCTAATTCTCTCCTTCCTTCCTTCCTTCTTTCCTTTCTATCCTCCCATCTCTCCTTATCTCTCCTTCCTTTCTTTCTTCCTTCCTTCTTTCCTTTCTATCTTCCCATCTCTACTTATCTCTCCTTCCTTCCTTCCTTCCTTCCTTCCTTTCTATCTATCTATCTATCTATCTATCTATCTATCTATCTATCTATCTATCTATCTATCTATCTATCTATCTATCTATCTATCTCTATCATCTATCTATCCTCCCATCTCTACTTATCTCTCCTTCCTTCCTTCTTTCCTTTCTATCTTCCCATCTCTACTTCTCTCTACTTCCTTCCTTCCTTCCTATCTATCTATCTATCTATCTATCTATCTATCTATCTATCTATCCATCATCTATCCATCCTCCCATCTCTACTTATCTCTCCTTCCTTCCTTCCTTCCCTTCCTTCCTTTCTATCCTCCCATTCTACTTATCTCTCCTTCCTTCCTTTCCTTCCTTCTTTCCTTCCTTCCTTCCCTTTCTATCCTCCCATCTCTACTTATCCTTCCTTCCTTCCTTCCTTCCTTCCTTCCTTCCTTCCTTCCTTCCTTCCTCTCTCTCTCTCTCTCTCTCTCTCTCTCTCTCTCTCTCTCTCTCTCATATTCAGTGGGGCCCTCAATGAGATACTGGTGGGGCTCCTCCTTTGCTTGGGTAGCAATAATCCCACAGACCACCAGAGGGCAGCTTAGAAATTACAGTAATTCCAAATCTGTCCACTATATCCACAGCATTGCACAAACGTGGCGACTTTAAGACGGGTGGACTTCAACTCCCAGAATTCCCCTGGCTGAATTCCGGCTGGCTGGGGAATTCTGGGAGTTGAAGTCCACCCGTCTTAAAAGGCGGCCACCTTGAGAAGGCCCGGAGTAGCCCTTGTGAGAGAGATGGGTGTTACAGAGGCAGCCAGTCGTGTCTTCTCCGAGCTCTTTTATTATTTATTTAAATTTATTCACTATGGAGCTCCCGTGGATGGCAGATTTGACCTGCAGCTATCCATTATTCAGACATCTGCTGTCTTGTGTCTCTCGGCCTCCCTTTTTCCGTCTCAGTTTGTTATGCTAGTCCTTACTCTTCCTCCCTCCCTTCTGCTCCCATTCTTTCTCTTCCCTCCCTTCCTTCTTTTTCTGCCTCCCTTTTCTTCCTCCTTCACCCTCTAGTCCTCAGTTCCTTCTTTCCTCCCTCCCTCCCTCGCCTCACTTACTTTTCCTTTCCTTTCCTCCTATTCCCTTCCTTCCCCCTCCTCACTCCCCCTCTTAGAATATTTCCTCCTTCCCTTCCTTCCCATCCTTCCTTCCTCCCTCCCTTCGTTCTTTCCGTCTTTTCTTTCCTTTCTCTCTTCTTTTCCATCCCTTTCTTTTTATTCTTTCTCTTCCTTTCCTCCTTCCCTCTTTTGTTCCCTTTCTTCCTTCCATCTTTCCTTTCTTCCTCTCCCACTCTCATTTCATTCTTTCCTTTCTTTTTCCTTTTTTTCCATCCCTTTCTTTTATCCTTTCCCTTTCCTTTCCTCTTCTCCTTCCTTTCCTCCTTCCCTTTGTTCCCTTCCTTCCTTCCTTCCTTCCTTCTCTTTCCTTCCTCCCTTATTTCTGTTTCTCTTTCCTTCCTCTTCCTTTTCCCCCATCCCTTTTCATCCTTCTCCTTTCTTTTAATTTCCTCCTTCCCTCTCTCTTTTGCTCCCTTCTTTCCCTTTCTCTTTTCCTTCCTTCCCTTCTTTTTTCTTTCTTTCTTCTCCTCATCTCCCCCCTCCCTCTGCCCACTCCCTTCTCCTTCTCCCAGCCTTCCCCTCCAGCAACAAAACTGTTGAATTGATCCATCCAATTCTAAGGCCTCACTCAGAGGTTAGATTAGCTTTCTGTCCCTTGATAACAACGCAACACCCCGTCTCTGTTTTTACAAACCCCCTCCCCAATTAGAGGGTGAAGGATAAGGAAGCCCCCTCCACCTCCCGCTCCAATTCACTCACTTCAATTTTCAGCTGCTCTGCTCCCCTTGGGTTTGATCCACCCAACCGGGTTGGAACAGGAAAAAGAAAAGAAAAAAAGACACACACACACGACAGGCTGTATTTAAAAGAACAAGACTTTTAATACAAATAAATTTACAGGACTTTGTGGTCTTCTTCCCCTCCCTCCCCTTCGCAACACTTCCTCCATATTAAATCCCCAGAACAAAGGAACATCTAGAAAGAACAAACAAGGGAAGAAGAAGAAAAAAATTATAAATAGGAGAACAAGCATTTGCAGATTCATCGTTCTTCGAATACAAGGCGAGGATCTCTGTCCACAAACCCACACTCACATGCAATACACACTTAGTGTCTTCCCCACAGAGATAAGGGAGGGAGGGGATTCTTCGGTGGGAGGGGAGGGGGGCTCGACAGCCTTATCAAAATGTGCCCATTCCCAAATCAACCCATTTCAATGCTTCTTGGCTGAACTGAGTCCTCTTAACCAACATTTGTTTTGTGTGGGTTTTGTGTTTTTTTTAAAATGAGAAACATCAATTAAACAATTGTTTAAACTAGGGGTGGGTTTACGCTTTATGCTAACTGCACAAAAGCCAAAGCTGCGGTTGTGAGAAACGAACCACCCACCGTAAACGTGAAGTGCCAATTAAAGGCATCAGATTAGGGTGGGTTTTGGGGGGGCAATTGCAAATGATGGGAATGAGACAGCCGGTGTGCTGCAGCCACACCCCCCCCAAAAAAAGCTAATGCAATCCTAGTCTGTGTTTACAAGAGGGATCATTTCAAGAGCACGCAAACTGTTAGTAGTCCCACTTTATCCTGGCTTGTTTTAAGACCGCACTTGGGAAAATTTGCATCCAGTTTTGGTCGCCACGATATGAGATGTGGAGACTCTAGAAAGAGTGCAGAGAAGAGCAACGAAGAGGATTAGGGGACTGGAGGCTGAAACATATGAAGAACGGTTGCTGGAACTGGGTATGTCTAGTTTAATGAAAAGAAGAGAATTTTTTTTTTTAATTGGCCAAGTGTGATTGGACACACAAGGAATTTGTCTTGGTGCATATGCTCTCAGTGTACATAAAAGAAAAGATACTTTCATCAAGGTACAACAGAAGGAACTAGGGGAGACATGATAGCAGTCTTCCAATATCTCAGGGGCTGCCCCAAAGAAGAGGGAGTCAAGCTATTCTCCAAAGCACCTGAAGGCAGGACAAAAAGCAATGAGTGGAAACTAATCAAGGACAGAAGCAACTTAGAACTAAGGAGAAATTTCCTGGCAGTGAGAACAATTAACCAGTGGAACTACTTGCCTCCAGAACAGCAATATATACTGTTTTACAGTGTTTTACAGCCTTCTCTAAGTGGTTTACAGAGTCAGCCTATTGCCCACAGCAATCTGGGTCCCCATTTTGCCCACCTCAGAAGGATGGAAGGCTGAGTCAACCTTGAGCCTGGTGAGATTTGAACTGCCAAATTACAGGCAGCCAGCAGTCATCAGAAGTAGCCTGCAGTACTGTACTTTGACCACTGCGCCACCGCGGCTCATGGTATGTGGGTGCTCCATCAATGGAGGTTTGCAAGAAGTGATTGGACAACCATTTGTCTGAACTGGTAAAGGGTTTCCTATTTGAGCAAGGGGTTGGACTAGAAGACCTCCAAGGTCCCTTCCAGCTCTGTTGTTCCGAATGGAAGGATGGGTTAAGCTGGACGTCAGTGTGTTAACTCAGCCGCTTCATACCGCTCAATGGTGGACTCAGACATTTTCAGGACAATTTTTTTCCCTTCCCTTTTGTGAAATCTTTTTCCTACAGAATCGCTGCTCTGAACTTGAGCGTCCTGCGAACGGTATCGACATCAGATCTCACGGTTCCTAATGCAGTCCGGGATGATGGGAACTGTAGTCCCTCCCCATAAGTGAAAAACAAAACTTTATTGGGGGAATGAGATTTAAAAACACAGGGAAGCTCTTTAGAAGCTTCCGACGTAAATCGAAAGGATTATGCAACGCAACAATAAACCAAATTATAAAGCAAATTATTTGGAGGTGGCAAAGAGCGATTCTAGATATTTCAGAGTGCTGGGTGTGTGTGTGTGTGGATTAAAACACAGCACAAGCAGTCCTCGATTTACGACCACAATCTAGCCAGGATTTTTGTCGCTAAACATGACAGTTAAGTGTTTCGCGCCCCCTCCCCTTTTACAATCTTGCTTGCCACAGATGTTAAATGAATCTGTGCAGCTGTTAGTAACACGGTCGTTAAATAAATCCGGCTTCCCCGTAGACTTTACTGGGTCGGAAGGTCACAAAATGGGATCAGGTGACACCCCCCGCCCTCTGGGACACTGCAACCTGTCATAAATACGAGTCAATTGCCAAGTCGTAACTCCGAACGGTCACTAAATAAAAGGGCCGTAAGTCGAGGACTACCCGTGATTGAAGAATGGCCTAACAAGACGTAAGATTGTGTCTCTTCACAAAACGTCTGGCTTCTCCTGTCTGCTCTTGGACATAAACCACAGGCCAAAGCCCCTAGACTCCTGCATCGGGCAGCGGGTTGGACTAGATCAGGGATCTCCAACCTTGGCAACTTTAAGCCTGGTGGACTTCAACTCCCAGAATCCCCCAGCCAGCAAAGCTGGCTGGGGATTCTGGGAGTTGAAGTCCACCAGGCTTAAAGTTGCCAAGGTTGGGGACCCCTGGACTAGATGACCTCTTGAGGTCTCCTCCAGACCCAATCTTCAAGGATTTCCCAAAACAATTCGCCTCGATTTGCTCCCTGCTAACGGGATGGCAGCCAGCTCTTGCCGAGAGAAATATTGTCCAACCATACCTGCACATCTGGCAGCTGACACCATTGGGCAAGACTGCCCGAGCCAAGACAGGAAACCTCTTTCCCCCCCCCCCGCTCCGTCCCCCCCTCCATTAAAATCTTGCCACCTTCTGGACTGCCGTCCCATACGCGCAAAAAATAAGAAACGATTTTGGCCCAATTTAAATCTGCCACGAGGCTAGATAACATAACAGAGTTGGAAGGGACCTTAGAGGTCTTCTAATCCAACCCGCCCCTGCCCAGGCAGGAAACCCTACACCGTTTCAGACAAATGGCTAGTCAACGTTTTCTTAAAAAATTTCCAGTGTTGGAGCATTCACAGCTTCTGCGGGCAAGACTTATGATGTCCAAAGAGGCAGTTTTTTGTTTCCGGAATCGTGTCTGACTCCGTTTCGTTCAACAAGGATGGGCAGGAAAGGTAGCTGAAAGAGGTTGGACTACAAGATATCCAGACACAAAGGATGCGTTCGCACACACAGCGTGCCTGGCTCGGCTAAAATATATCGGGCTGATTTGTAGAGCTTTTTTCTCCAGAAGGGAGGGGGAAAAAAAAGACAATAGATAATTGGAAGCCAAAAAAAAACCCACTAAGCAAAAAAAATAAAAATAAATCACAAAACCATTTTGACCGAATCTGGCACTTTCCAAGGTGGGTGGACTACAACTCCCCTCATCCCCAGCCCGGTACAGGTTATAATCCTCGACTTACGGCCAACAACGGAGCCCAAAAATTTCACGGTTAAGTGACTTGTTTCGCCCCGTTTGGCAAACCTTTTCAGCATAGTCGTTAAGCGGCTCGCCGCAGGTTCTTAAGCGAATCACACGGTCGTTAAGTGAAACTGGCAATCAAATGAGCCCAAACGTCATCAGTGCAGGCCAAATTGCCCAAATTCTGACCGCCAGGGATGCTTAAGACGGTCAAAAGCGTAAAAAACCTTCCGGTTTTCCCGCGACGTTGTAACTTTGGCCACTAAAGGAGTGGGCCGTAAGTCGAGGACTGCCTGTAACCCTAGTGGGAATTTTAGACATTCTCTCTTGACCTGCAGATGGGTACCTCTCCCCTCACCTGGCCTAAGCCATGCCCACAAGCCTCCTCTTGTGGGAGTGGCCACCAAAAACTTCTCATTTGCATATGAGGAGTCCTTGGGAGCTGGCGTGGATTTTGCCCCGTGTTCCGCCAGGAAGCCTTTCTTGGTCGTAAGCCAAGACGGGGTTTTTTTTTTTTGCGTTCTTTCACCTGCTTAACAATAAAACGTAGGGATTTTCTAGCTCGCTCAGCCATTCCGCCTTCTATTGTCCCCAGGTGCTGTGTGTTGCTTTGGCTACAAAAAATAAAATAAAAATCCCGCCTTAGGTTCGAGCTCCGTTCCCAGGGCGAAACCCCCACCAAGGGGTGCCATGCCACCCTCGGAGAAAAAAAACATCTCGGCTTCTAATTTGATAGCCTTGGTGGGTTTTTTTTAAATTCTTCCACTCCTGAGCAATAGGTGTGCAGGAGAGGAAGCGAGGGTTAACCGTGCGATGCTGACGACAGGACGATGGCGTCGTGGGCAAACTCACATGATGTCACTTCCAACGCGCGATCATGTGGCACGGGACGTAGCTGGCACTACTACGGCACAATCAGAGTGGGGAGGACATGGCAAACTCCTCCTTTGAGGCGATTACAATTTGGGGAGCGGGGCGGGGGGCTTCCCCTGAGAGAACAGGAGGCTGGGTGCCGATTTTAAGGACACCCACTGAGACTCGAAATGAGGGTCCTTGAAAAAGACTCCCATCATCATCATCCAGGCTGGTCCCCTCTTGGAAAATTTTGAGCAGGTGAAGAAGTTACGGTTTTCAGAAAATAGTAAACGACAACCAATGGAAGAGAGCATTTGTAGCTCAGGGATGAGCTGTGGAGTCCATGGTGCTTTCTAAGGTTGTGAGTTCTAGTCCTGCCTTAGGGCCCCGCAACTAGGTGACATCATCCATGTTCTAACATGGATGATGTCACCTAGTTGGGTAATGAACTGGTTGCAAGAAAACCACCGAGCTCAGAGAGCCCCCAAGGAACCTCAAAATTGCCACCGTCCCTCTCCTCCTCTCTGCAAACCCGACTCCCTTCTAGCACTGATGATATTCCCTAGTTGGGTCAAAAGACATCTGCAAGGAAACCACCAAGCTCAGAGAGCACCAAGGACCCGACAGTCAACAACAGCCTTATCAAGGAACCACAAAAAACACTTCCCCAGCAACACAGACAAAGACAAGCCACTCGTTTATAAACAGAGAGCAACACCCCCCCCTCCCATCTAGCACGGATGACGTTACCGAGTTGGGTCACGAAACATCTGCAAGCAAAACAGCCAAGTTCAGACAGCACCAAGGGCCCCACAGTTTTCTCCATTTCTGTGTGCGTGCGTGCGTGTGTCTTGACAAGCCTCAAGCTTGGATGGGGAATAGAGTGCAAGCGATCCCTGCACGATTCCAAAGTCCCCAGACGGTGGAAAGGATGTTAAGGTTAAGGTGACGCGAGGGATCTCCGGGTGGGCAGAATATCA
Organism: Ahaetulla prasina; assembly: GCF_028640845.1. Classification (NCBI taxonomy): domain Eukaryota; kingdom Metazoa; phylum Chordata; class Lepidosauria; order Squamata; family Colubridae; genus Ahaetulla; species Ahaetulla prasina. Next base: position 227,418,720 of record NC_080541.1, on the reverse strand, counting down.
AGTGGTCCCACACGTCCTGGAGACAACGTATGTTCTTCTCGAGTTGCAAAGAGAAATAAAGGGCCTTGGGCGACGTTGAGGGGCTCGTCCCTCGTCGTTGGGAGTTCCCACCCACCCCCTCACCGACGGGCGGCTGCTATACGTTGGATACCTTGTGCGCCTCTTTGGCTTGCCTGAGTCCATAAAGCCACTTGATCACCCGAGCGTTACGTTCGATGATGGAGATCCCGTACGGCATGCGTTCGGCTTGCCTGTCTTCCACAGTAACCGTGCTGCGTCGCGAGTGGGTCCCCACCGAACTGCTGGTGCTGACGCTGTGGAACTTGACGGACACGATGTCCGAGCTGGCTCGAGTGAACCTCTCCATCTCCATGTCGCCGACGTCTTCGGGATCCAAACCGCAATAGTTGAAGAAGCGTTCCAAGTCGGCCGTGGCCCGCGAATATCGGTCGCTCAAGTCCGATTTGGACCGGTGTAACAAGGTCTGGCGTTTGGCGCTATCGGTCCGCGACTCCGCCCTCGGGCTCGGGCAGCTGAGAGGGGTGGCAGGCAGGTTTTTGGGGGGTGCTGGGGGAGCAGGGAGCGGAGACAGTTGGATAGCGGGGGCACCTCTGGCCGGCGACAGCCCACAGGGCCTGACGTCCACTCGGCGGACGGCCACAGTGCTGGATGGCTTGGAGGATGCCGAACTTTGCGAGAGTTTGCTCATGTCGGTCGTGGCCTTCTTCTTAGGGGTGGAAGGGAGGTTTTCCAGATTCCGGCTATGGACCTTGGATAGCCAAGGGCTGTCCGAAGGGCTCAACTCCGGTTTGGGGAAGGAAAGGGGGCTGTCGCAAAAATTGATCAAGTTGTTCAGGATTTCCAAGTTGAGGGAGGATTTGGCCCCGCCGCCTTCTCCCCGCCGCCCCACTTGAGGGACCTTGCGGTTGGGTGTGAACATTGCCCGCCTGACCCCGGGGGTGAAGAGCGGCTGTTTGAGCAACAACGGCCGGACGGGGTCTTGTTTGGTGGTGGCCACTTGTTGACTCTTGACGTACTTGGCTTTGTCCGCTTCCAGGCGTTCCACGGCGCTGAGCTTCCGGGAAGTGCTGACCGGAGGCCGGCGAAAGTACTCGGGGCCCTTGTTGAGGATACGGAAGGGCATGGCGGAGGTGAAGGGGGCCGTGGCCGTCACGGTGCTCATGGCACGGCTGGCTTGGAGGGTCTCCACCGGCATGGCAAGCTGGCGCCGTCTGATTCCCCGCGAGACTTCTTGTGCGACAATCCTCAAGGGAAGGATTCACATGCCCTGGGCTGGCTGTTGTCAAGCACTGGAGCGGTCTCTTATTGGCGGGCGGGGAAAGGCAGGGCAGCTTTCCCAGACGGACGGCAGCCTGCGGAGAAGAGAAGGCAGCAAGATCAGGGCTCTCTCTCTCTCCTAGCACAGTCCCGGGCTCTGCGAGCAGCTTTCCCAGACGGACGGCAGCCTGCAAAGGGGAGAAGGCGGAGAGATCGGCAGCTCCCAGGTTCTGCTGGCGGGCAGGGCAGCTTTCCCAGACGGAGGGCAGCCTGCAAAGGAGACAAGGCAGAGAGAGAGAGAGATCAGGGCTCCCTCCTAGCGCTTGGTCGGAGCAACCCCGGGCTCTACTACCAGCTTTCTCAGGCGGACGGCAGCCTGCAAAGGAGAGAAGGCAGAGAGAGAGAGAGATCAGGGCTCCCTCCTAGCGCTTGGTCGGAGCAACCCCGGGCTCTACTACCAGCTTTCCCAGACGGGAGACAGCCTGCAAAGGAGAGACAAGGCAGAGAGATCGGCAGCTCCCAGGCTCTGCTGGCGGGCAGGGCAGCTTCCCCAGACGGAGGGCAGCCTGCAAAGGGAGAGAAGGCAGAGAGATGCGCTCCCTCTCGCTGCTTACTTAGCGCTTGCTCGTCTGGTCTCGCCTCGCCTCGCCCGGGCAGCGTCCGCAAGACAAAGGCAGCAACAGCAGCTGGGCGAGGAGCGCCCGGTTGCCTATTTTCAAAGGAGGGGGGGAGAGACCCCGCCCACCCGTCTCCGCGGGGGTCCGCCCGGCCAGCCAATCAACAGCGGCGGGGACACTTCGAATGCCAAGCTCGGACCTATCACGAGGAAGCCCCCCCCACCCACCCGCGGGGGAGGGGAAGGGAGGGGAGGGGGAGCAGAGATTCATTGAATGAAAAGAGCATCCCCCCCCTTCCCCCCGCCTCCCCCTCCCCCGCGGGAGAAACAGCGGAGGAAAAACGGAGCGCGACGTTCTCCGTCTGGTCCGCCCGCCGGCTGGCAGCCCCCGCCGGGGGAGGAGGAAGGGGAGGGGGGGAAGAAGGTGGGGAGGGGGGAGGAAGAAGATGGGGAGGGAGGAAGATGGGGAGGGGAGGAAGATGGGGAGGGGAGGAAGATGGGGAGGAAGAAGATGGGGAGGGAGGAAGATGGGGAGGGAGGAAGATGGGGAGGGGAGGAAGATGGGGAGGAAGATGGGGAGGAGGAGGAGGAAGATGGGGAGGAAGAAGATGGGGAGGGGTGGAAGATGGGGAGGAAGAAGATGGGGAGGGAGGAAGATGGGGAGGAGGAGGAAGATGGGGAGGAAGAAGATGGGGAGGGGAGGAAGATGGGGAGGAAGATGGGGAGGAGGAGGAAGATGGGGAGGAAGAAGATGGGGAGGGGAGGAAGATGGGGAGGAAGAAGAAGATGGGGAGGGGAGGAAGATGGGGAGGGAGGAAGATGGGGAGGGAGGAAGATGGGGAGGAAGATGAGGAGGAGGAGGAAGATGGGGAGGGAGGAGCAGAGATTCATTGAATGGAAGATGGGGAGGAAGAAGATGGGGAGGAAGATGGGGAGGAAGAAGATGGGGAGGGGTGGAAGATGGGGAGGAAGAAGATGGGGAGGGGAGGAAGATGGGGAGGAAGAAGATGGGGAGGAGGAAGATGGGGAGGAAGAAGATGGGGAGGGGAGGAAGATGGGGAGGAAGATGGAGGAGGAGGAAGATGGGGAGGAAGAAGATGGGGAGGGGAGGAAGATGGGGAAGAAGATGGGGAGGGGAGGAAGATGGGGAGGAAGATGGGGAGGAGGAGAAGATGGGGAGGGGTGGGAGGAAGAAGATGGGGAGGAAGAAGATGGGGAGGAGGAGGAAGAAGATGGAGGAGGAAGATGGGGAGGAAGATGGGGAGGAAGAAGATGGGGAGGAAGAAGAAGATGGGGAGGAGGAAGATGGGGAGGAAGAAGATGGGGAGGAAGATGGGGAGGAAGATGAGGAGGAAGATGGGGAGGAAGAAGATGGGGAGGGGAGGAAGATGAGGAGGAAGAAGATGGGGAGGGGAGGAAGATGGGAGGAAGAAGATGGGGGGTGGAAGATGGGGAGGAAGAAGATGGGGAGGGGGAGGAAGATGGGGAGGAAGAAGATGGGGAGGAAGATGGGGAGGAAGAAGATGGGGAGGGGTGGAAGATGGGGAGGAAGATGGGGAGGGGAGGAAGATGGGGAAGAAGATGGGGAGGAGGAAGATGGGAGGAAGAAGATGGGAGGGAGGAAGATGGGAGGAAGAAGATGGGGAGGGGAGGAAGAAGATGGGGAGAAGAAGATGGGGAGGAAGAAGATGGGGAGGGGGAGGAAGATGGGGAAGAGGGGAGGGGGGGAAGAAGATGGGGAAGGAGGGAGGGGGATCCCCCCTTTCTCGTGTCCTCCTTCTGGTCCTCCTCCTCCTCCTTCCTCCAAGCCCTGACATCACCTGCGCTCTTCCCACAACGTTGCTCATCTGGCTGGGTTCACACGAAACCCCAAACCCGCTTCCCGGTGGGAGAGGTGGGGGGTGTCATGATCAGGGGGTCTCTTCCCCTCCCCCACACAAATCATAAAAAAAAAAAGAATCAAAAGGACGGGGGTCCCGCGATCACTGCTGAAGACATGCCCCCCCTCACCCCCGCTCATGATCCCGGTTTATCAACCTGGGTCACGCGTGTCGTGGGAACGCCCCTCCTCCTGCTCCAGAGGGAACGAGCGAGGGGGTTCGGATGGGAACCCGCCTTCCTCCCCTTCCTCGTCCCGGGTCTGGTTCCCCCCCCCTCAAAAAAAAAGGCAGAAGGCGAGGAGGAAGAGAACAGATTAATAACAAGAGTTGGAAGGGACCTTAGAGGTCATCTAATCCAACCCGCCCCGCCCGCCCCAAGCAGGAAACCTTACTACTACACCATTTCTGGAAAGGCCACTCACTTCTCCCCTGCCCGGCGGAGAGGTGGGGAGAGGGATTTCCACGGACCCCGTCCGGATTTTGGGTTGGAGGTTGGAGCTTGTCTTCAGGACGGGGTGTGGGGGGGGAGGGAGAGAAGAGGGGACGACGAAAAAACTGGGGTTCAGTCTCCTTCATTAGGCAAAAGCTGATCTGCGTTTTGTTTTGTTTTTTAATTTCTTGATATTGTGCCATTTTTAAAAGTATTATTTACAACTAACTCGAAAGGCTGCGAAACAAACTAGTACTTTTTTCTCCTCCTAACAATTACTTTCCCCATAACAACAGCAACCAGGTGGGGTGGGCTGGGCTGAGAGAGGGGGACTGGTCCCAGAGCCTAGCTAGCTTTCATAGTCTCAGGCAGGATTAGAACTCACCATCTCCTGGTGATTGGGCCAAAGTCACCTGGCCAGTTTTTATGCCTAAGGGGAGGCTAGAATTCTCATTTTCTCTCTCTCTCTCTCTCCCTCCCTCCCCCCCCTCTCAATCTTTCTCTTTCTTTCTATCTATCACCAATCTCTTTCCACTTATGACTGTATGACTGTAACTTTTTGTTGCTATCATTAAGGGTTAAATTGTACCCTATGACCATCATTTGTGTTGTAAATGTTGTACCTTGATGAACGTATCTTTTCTTTTATGTACACTGAGAGCCTATGCACCAAAACAAATTCCTTGTGTGTCCAATCACACTTGGCCAATAAATTCTATTCTATTCTATTCTATCTATCTCCCATCCATCCATCTGTCCATCCATCCATCCATCTATATCTATATATATATCATCTCTATATCTACCTACCTATTTATCTACCTACCTATCACTCTCTCTCCCTCCCTCCCTCCCTTTTCCTCCCTCCCCCCTTCTCTCAATCTTTCTCTCTTTCTATCTCCCATCCATCCATCTATCTCTCCATCATCTGTCCATCCATCCATCCATCCATCCATCCAACTATATCTATATCATTAATCCTACCTACCTACTTATCTAGCTACCTTTCTCTCCCTCCCTCCCTCTCCCTCCCTCACCGCCCTCTCTCAATCTTACTCTCTTTCTTTCTATCTACCTATCTCCCATCCATCCATCCATCTATATCTATATATCATCTATATACCTACCTACTTATCTACCCACCTACCTATCTCTCTCTCTCTCCCTCTCTCTCTCTCTCCCTATGTTTTAAAGTGAAATAATTTTCAAATTCACGTATATTCCATGACGCTTTCTCCTCCAGGGGACTGGATGGGAATCCTTCCCTAAGTCTTTCAGCCAACTCACAGGTTTACTGAATTAATCGGATTTCTGCATTTCCGTAATTCGTTGTGCCTTAAACTGGTACTGCGCCAGAGGTGGGTTTCAGCAGGTTCTGACCAGTTCTGGAGAACTGGTAGTGAAAATTTGGAGTAGTTTGGAGAACCGGTAAATACCACCTCTGGCTGGCCCCACCCCCATCTATTCTCTGCCTCCCGAGTCCCAGCTGATTGGGAGGAAATGGGGATTTTGCAGTATCCTTCCCCTGGATTGGGGAGGGAATGGAGATTTTACAGTATCCTTCCCTGCCAGGCCCACCAAGCCATGCCATACCCATCAAGCCACACCCACAGAAAATTTAGTAAAAATTTAGTAAAAATTTTTGAACCACCACTGCACTGCAGGCTCAGCCACACACACACACAAAACACAAAAGACTTAGCAGTTTGTGCAATAACACTATTATATCACAACTGCTGTGAATCTGCTCTTGAAATGTTTTCAGGATTTAAATATAGGCTAATCTTGCATTGTTGTTTCTAATGCTATTGTTTCCTTTTTATCGCTAGCAGTGCTTTTTGTCTGTCACTCTTGATTGGCATATCAAGATTTCCTTGGATTTCTTAGAGAAGCAACCTTGGAACCAAAGAGGCCCTAAAAGGATAGATTTCAGAGACGCTTAAAGAAATCTAAATATATAATCGGGTGTTATAGAAAATCAGTGCGCAACGATGATCATTGAATTGCAGTTTTCTTCTAATGCCGCTTTCTAATTCTCTAATCCAGTTTTTTTCTCAATCTTGGCCACTTTTAAGGTGAGCGGACTTCAACTCCCAGAATTCCCCAGCCAGCATGGCTGACTGGGGAATTCTGAGAGTTGATGTTCACCCCTCTTAAAGGGATCAATGTTGAAAAATATTTATATAGACACTGGATATATTTACCCAGTATAATTCTCTCCAATCACGCAAAACGTGGTTAGTTTTATTCTGTTAGTTTTGTGGTATCTTCATGTACTGAGCAAATTCACCTTGTTTGGTCTAGTGGCTAATGTGCTGGCTTAGAAACCAGGAGACTGTGAGTTCTAGTCCTGCTTTAGGATTGAAAGCCAATTGGGTGACTTTGGGCCAATTACTGGGAGACAGTGAGTTCTAGTCCTGCCTTAGGCACAAAAGCCAACTGGGTGACTTTGGGCCAATCACCAGAAGATGGTGAGTTCTAGTATCGCTTTAGGTAGAAAGCCAATTGGGTGACTTTGGGCCAATCACAGGGAGAAGGTGAGTTCTAGTCCTGCCTTAGGCATGAAGCTGGCTGGGTACTTTGAACCAGTGTCTTTCTCTCAGCCCAACCTACCTCACAGGGTTGTAGCTGTGGGGAAAATAGGAAGAGGAAGGAATAAAGTGTTTGCCACTTTAATTTACTTATAAAAATAATAATAAAGGTGGGATAAAAATAAATACATAAAAATAAAACAATTAAATAGCCTTTGCAGAAAATGGGTTTATCCAGCATCCCGATGAAGCATGTAATTTGTACCTTTTAATGAGTTTCATTTTATAGTTTTAATATAGTTTTGTATGTTTTAACTTTCGCATGGGAGCCGCCCAGAGTTGGTTACAAAACGGGCAGCGGTATAAATGTTTCAATGAAATAAAACCATACAATCTACCCAACCAACAGAACAACCTGCCCTGCTTTCACAACGTGCTTGGCCTGGTTATTGAATTAACCCTTTCTCTGCGTTGGCACCTTAAAAGGTTGGGAAGACGGAGAGGTGAAGTTTTCTCAGGATATTTTTATTTCCTCACATAATCTTTGAGACCGGCCCCATTGTGGAAAACCAGCACCGAACAAGAAGTGATGAATACATAATTAATCTAGTCTAATAATATAATATAATTATAATGTGATAATATAATGTTATAGTATAGTACAGTATAGTATAGTATAGTATACTAATACTAGTACTATACTAATACTAGTTTAGTATTAGTATAGTACTAGTATTAGTACTGTGTCATATAGTATAGTATTAGTGTAGTGTAGTGTATGGTATGGTATAATTAGTATAGTACTAGTATAGTATAATATAGTATGGTATGGTATGGTATAGTATTAGTATAGGATAGGATAGTATTGGTATAGTAAAGTACTGGTACTAGTATAGTATTAGTGTTAGTACAGTATTAGGGCTGTATAGTATAGTATTATCATAGTATGGTACTAGTAGAGTATAGTACTAGTTTGTACTAGTATTAGTATAGTACTAGTATAGTATAGTATACTATAGTAAGGTATAGTATTAGTATAGTATAGTATAATATAGTATGGTATGGTATAGTATTAGGATAGGATAGGATAGTGTTGGTATAGTAACGTACTGGTATTAGTATAGTACTAGTATAGTATTAGTGTTAGTACAGTATTAGTGCTGTATAGTATAGTATTATCATAGTATGGTACTAGTAGAGTATAGTACTAGTATAGTATTAGTATAGTGTAACACTATACTACATATATATATATATATATATATATATATATATATATATATATATATATGTTTTCTGAGGTTTTCGCGGGTGTTTGTATGTAGGTCTTTGGTTATTCGGGTTTTTTCCCGCGTAAAATTGGAAGTGTCTTGGCGACGTTTCAACGAAGTCTCATTCGTCATCTTCAGGCTTCAGCTTCGTGCTCTGGGAGTCCAATTTTACACGGGAGAAAACCCGAACAACCAAAGACCTATATACAAACACCCGTGAAAACCTCAGAAAACAAATATATAGATATATATATAGATATATATGTATATATATTGTTTGAGCGCTGACGAAGTCTCATTCGTCATCTTCAGCTTCAGCTTCGTGCTTCTGGGAGCAATGTGACTGCAGCTGTTTCTTCCTTTTAACTGCTAGTGGGGAAGAAACAGCTGCAGTCACACATTGCTCCCAGAAGCACGAAGCTGAAGCCTGAAGATGACGAATGAGACTTCGAAACGCCGCCAAGACACTTCCAATTTTTACGCGGAGAAAACCCAACAACCAAAGACCTGCATACAAACACCATGAAAACCTCAGAAAACATATATATATATATATATATATATATATATATATATATATATATATATATATATATATATATATATATATATATATATACTGTAAAATAAAAAAAATACAGGTAGGCTTCAACTTACAACCATTCATTTAGAGACGATTAAAAGTTACAATGACACTGAAAAAGGTGATTTATGACTCTTTTTCACATTTTATGACCGTTGTAGCATCCCCATGGTCACCCGAACAAAATTCAGACACTTGGCAAGTGACTCATGTTTATGACGGTCGCAATGTCTCGGAAGTCACGTGATGCCCGTTTTGCGACCTTCAGACAAGCCAAGTCCATGGGGAAGCCAGGTTGACTTCACAACTGGGCTTCTAATTTTAACTGCATGGATTCCCTTAACAATTGTAGCAAGGAAGGTCATAAAATGGAGCAAAACTCCCTTACCAACAGAAATTTTGGGTCCAATTGTGGTCGTAAGTCGAGAACTATCTGTAAAATGAAATAAATAAATCAAACAAAATAAAATAAAATAAAATAAATAAAAGCATAAAATGCCCTTCCTTCCTTCCCTTCTTTTCTCTCTCTCTTTTTTCTTTTCTTTTCTTTTCTTTTTTTTTCTTTTCTTTTCTTTTCTTCTCTTTTCTTTCTTTCTTTCTTTCTTTCCCTTCCTTCCTTCCTTTCCTTTCCTTTCCTTTCCTTTCCTTTCCTTTCCTTTCCTTTCCTTTCCTTTCCTTTCCTTTCCTTTCTTTTCCTTTCCTTTCCTTTCCTTTCCTTTCCTTTCCTTTCCTTTCCTTTCCTTTCCTTTCCTTTCCTTTCCTTTCCTTTCCTTTCCTTTCCTTTCCTTTCCTTTCCTTTCCTTTCCTTTCCTTTCTTCCATGCCTGCCTGCCTGCCTCCTTCACGATCAACACCTACAGTCAACCAGATCAAAGGCTTTCTAGCAAATATGTGTTTTTCCTGCCATGAGAAATGCAGAGCTTTTTCAGGCCGGGCGAAATTCGGCAAGGCGGCGCACCTAAGGGTACGAAAGCAGCCCTCTGCAACTCCCTCCCTCCTTCCCTCCCTTCCTCCCTCTCTCCTGGCCTTTCCCACGGCCTCAGGTAGACTGCACTGCTCCATGGAGGCTCCCTTTCACAATTCCGCAGGCAGAAATCTGCCTAAAAAAACCCCCCCACCCCTTTTGGAGAAGAGCTGGAGAAGAAAGAAAGGAAGGGGAAAAAAATACAAAAGAGAAAAGCAGAAAAAAAAACAGTCTGAGAAAAAAAAAATTGGGCAAAACGTAGAATAAATTTGGGGGGGGGCGGAAGACCCCGAAGTTTCCATCACCCCTTTTTGCAAAACCGAAGAATCTTGTCGGCTTTGTCGCGTAAATACGGACTTCCAGAAAAGGAGGAGTTGTGTTAAATGCTAAGCCTTTGTTTTAGAGTGATTTCTTTTCTTTTCCAGACCAAAAAAACCCTGAAGCATCGTTGGGTGATGAAACGTGAGCTGAATAATAATAATAATAATAATTAAAAATGGAAGTCCAACCCTTAAAATCGAAGAGGATTTAGCACAGAAAAAGGCCTTCTCCCGCCTTCAAGGGATTGACCCACAAAGGGTTGTGTTCCTGACCCTCAGCCTAAACTCTGGACACATTTCTCCAGTCTAATGCTTTTAAGAGTGTTTTTCAAACTTGATCCCTTTAAGAAGGGTGGACTTCAACTCCCAGAATTCCCCAGTCAGCCATATTGGCTAGGGAATTCTGGGAGTCAAAGTCCGCCTATTTTAAAAGGGGCCAAGGTTGAGAAAAAACTGGATTCCCCCAGTAAGAGCAATGTTTTTTTCAACGTCGGTCCCTTTGAGTTGGGTGGACTTCAACTCCCAGAATTCCCCAGTCAGCCATATTGGCTAGGGAATTCTGGGAGTCGAAGTCCGCTCACCTTAAAAGTGGCCAAGGTTGAGAAAAATGGGATTGGAGAATTAGAAAGTAGCATTAGAAGGCAACTGCAATTCAACAATCATTGTTGCGGACTGATTGTCTATAACAGCGGTCACCAACCAGCGGTCCATGGACCACTGGTGGTCCGTGAGAAAATTTTGGTGGTCCGCAGAAAAATGATTTGCATTTTTCATATTGCACTAAATACTATTTAACTTTTTTTTAAAAAGTTAATATTAATGGTCTGCGGGATTTAAAATTAGGAATTTAGTGGTCCCTGAGGTTCGAAAGGTTGGTGATCCCTGGTCTATAACACCCCGTTGTATATTTAGATTTCTTTAACCGTCTCTGAAAACTATCCTTTTAGGGCCTCTTTGGTTCCAAGGTTGCTTCTCTTACAAATCCAAGGAAATCTTGATATGCCAATCAAGAGTGACAGACAAAAAGCACTGCTAGCGATAAAAAGGAAACAATAGCCTTAGAAACAACAATGCAAGATTAGCCTATATTTAAATCCTGAAAACATTTCAGGAGCAGATTCATAGCAGTTGTGATATAATACTGTTATTGCACAAACTGTTAAATCTTGTGTGTTTGTGTTTGTGTGTGTCTGAGCCTGCAGTGCAGTGGTGGGTTTCAAATTTTTTTTACTACCGGTTCTGTGGATGTGGCTTGGTGGGCGTGGCAGGGGAAGGATACTGCAAAATCCCCATTCCCACCCCGCCTCAGGGGAAGGATACTGTAAAATCTCCATTCCTACCCCACTCCAGAGGAAGGTTACTGCAAAATCTCCATTCCCACCCCACCCCAGGGGAAGGTTACTGCAAAATCCCCATTCCCACCCCACGCCAGAGGAAGGATACTGTAAAATCCCCATTCCCCCCCCTCCAGGGGGAGGATACTGTAAAATCCCCATTCCCACCCCACTCCAAGGGAAGGTTACTGCAAAATCCCCATTCCCACCCCACTCCAGGGGGAGGATACTGCAAAATCCCAATTCCCACCCCACTCCAGGGGAAGGATACTGTAAAATCTCCATTCCCACCCCACTCCAGGGGAAGGATACTGTAAAATCCCCATTCCCACCCCACTACAGGGGAAGGATACGGCAAAATCTCCATTCCTATCCCACTCCAGGGGAAGGATACTGCAAAATCCCCATTCCCACCCCACTCCAGGGGAAGGATAATGCAAAATCCCCATTCGCACCCCACTCCAGGGGAAGGATACTGTAAAATCCCCATTCCCACCCCACTCCAGGGGAAGGATACTGCAAAATCCCCATTCCCACCCCACTCCAGGGGAAGGATAGTGTGAAATCTCCATTTCCTCCCCATTCCAGGGGAAGGATACTGTAAAATCTCCATTCCCACCCCACTCCAGGGGAAGGTTACTGTAAAATCCCCATTCCCACCCCACTACAGGGGAAGGATACGGCAAAATCTCCATTCCCACCCCACTCCAGGGGAAGGATACTGCAAAATCCCCATTCCCACCCCACTCCAGGGGAAGGATACTGCAAAATCCCATTCCTCCCACTCCAGGGGAGGATACTGTAAAATCCCATTCCCACCCCACTCCAGGGAAGGTTACTGCAAAATCCCATTCCCACCCCACTCCAGGGAAGGATACTGCAAAATCCCATTCCTCCCACTCCAGGGGAGGATACTGTAAAATCCCATTCCCACCCCACTCCAGGGAAGGTTACTGCAAAATCCCATTCCCACCCCACTCCAGGGGAAGGATACTGCAAAATCCCCATTCTCACCCCACTCCAGGGGAAGGATACTGCAAAATCCTCATTCCCACCCCACTCCAGGGGAAGGATACTGCAAAATCCCCATTCCCTCCCCACTCCAGAGGAAGGATACTGTAAAATCTCCATTCCCACCCCACTCCAGGGGAAGGATACTGTAAAATCCCCATTCCCACCCCACTACAGGGGAAGGATACGGCAAAATCTCCATTCCCACCCCACTCCAGGGGAAGGATACTGCAAAATCCCCATTCCCACCCCACTCCAGGGGAAGGATACTGCAAAATCCCCATTCGCACCCCACCTCAGGGGAAGGTTACTGTAAAATCCCCATTCCCACCCCACTCCAGGGGAAGGATACGGCAAAATCTCCATTCCTATCCCACTCCAGGGGAAGGATACTGTGAGGGAAGGATACATTAAGAAAATGTTGGGTAACCATCTGTCTGAGATGGTGTAGGGTTTTCCTGCCTGGGCAGGGGGTTGGACTAGAAGGCCTCCAAGGTCCCTTCCAACTCTGTTGTTATTATTATTATTAAATCCCCATTCCCTCCCCACTCCACAGGAAGGATACTGCAAAATCCCCATTCCCACCCCACTCCAGGGGAAGGATTCTGCAAAATCTCTATTCCCTCCCAATCAGCTGGGACTCGGGTGGCAGAGAATAGATGTGGGTGGGGCCGGTCAGAATTTTTACTACCGGTTCTCTGAACTACTCAAAATTTCCACTACTGGTTCTCCAGAACTGGTCAGAACCTCCTGAAACCCACCTCTGGTTAATTTGAAAATGATTTCACTTTAAAACATAGGCAGAGAAAGAGAGAGAGAGAGAGATGGGTAGGTAGATAAGTAGGTAGGTAGGGAATTCAGGGGTGGACTTCAACTCCCAGAATTCCAAGCCAAAAGCTGGGCTGGCCTTTTTTAAAAAAGGGCCGGGATAGCTCAGGCAATAGAGAAGCCTGTTATTAGAACACAGCAGCCTGCAATTACTGCAGGTTCGAGCCCGGCCCGAGGTTGACTCAGCCTTCCACCCTTTATAAGGTAGGTAAAATGAGGACCCAGATTGTTGGGGGGGCAATAAGTTGACTTTGTAAAAAAATATACAAATAGAATGAGACTATTGCCTTATACATTGTAAGCCGCCCTGAGTCTTCGGAGAAGGGCGGGGTATAAATGTAAACAAACAAAAAAAAATACTAATAATTGTATTTTTTGCAGGGATGTCCTGCCCGATCTCTCTTCTAGCGCCCGATGCATCTGGAAAGCATCAGGAAGACAACCGTTGGGAGCGTTCGTTGGCCTTGATCGGCAGGGTCAGGATTCAAATTTGATCTGGAATATAAATAACCCTAAGAATCCGTCCAATCGCTTTTTGTCCCTCGAAGCTTCTTGGCTGGGCGGTTGGGAGGATTTTAAAAAAAAATGCAGGTGGGATCAACGGACCATGTATAAAAAGAGGATAATAAAATAACAATGCAACTTAAGTAAAGGCTATATTTATGTTTTCCTTCCTTCCTTCCCTCCTTCCCTTCTTTTCTCCATTACTCCCTTCTATCCATCCATCTCCCTCCCTCCTTTCTTTTTTTCCTTCCTGCTTTCCTTCCGTCCACCTCCCTCCCTCCTTTTTTTCCATCTTTCTCCCTCCATCCCCTGCCTTCCTTCGTTGCTTTGTTCCTTCCTTTTTCTTTTTCCTTCCTTCCTTCCTTCTTTTCTCCATTACTCCCTTCTATCCATCCATCTCCCTCCCTCCTTTCTTTTTTTCCTTCCTGCTTTCCTTCCGTCCACCTCCCTCCCTCCTTTTTTTCCATCTTTCTCCCTCCATCCCCTGCCTTCCTTCGTTGCTTTGTTCCTTCCTTTTTTCTTTTTTCCTTCCTTCCTTCCTTCCTTCATCCCTTCCTCCCTCCCTCCCTTCTTTGCTTCTCATCCATCTCCCTCTTTTCTTTCTATCTATCTTCCCTCCCTCCTTCCTACCTTCTTCCTTCCTCCCTCCCTCCCTTCTTCCTTCCTTCCTTCCTCCCTCCCTCTCTTTCTGCCTTTCCTCCCTCCCTCCCTTCTTTCTTTCCTTCCTTCCTGCTTTCCTTACATTCACCTCCCTCCCTTCCTCTCTCCTTCCTTTTTTTCCATCTTTCTCCCTCCATCCCCTGCCTTCCTTCATTCCTTTGTTCCTTCCTTTTTTCTTTCCTTTTTTCCTTCCTTCCTTCCTTCCTTCCTTCCTTCCTTCCTCCCTCCCTCCCTCCCTCCCTCCCTTCTTTGCTTCCCATCCATCTCCCTCTTTTCTTTCTATCCATCTTCCCTCCCTTCTTCTTCCCTCCCTCCCTCCTCTCTCCCTTCCTTCCATCTCCCTTTTCTCCCTCTCTTCTTTTCTCCATTACTCTCTACCATCCATCCATCCATCCATCTCCCTCCCTTCTTTCTTTCCTTCCTTCCTGCTTTCCTTACATCCACCTCCCTCCCTTCCTCTCTCCCTCCCTCCCTTCCATCTTTCTCCCACCATCCCCTGCCTTCCTTAGTTCCTTCATTCCTTTGTTCCTTCCTTCCCTTTTTTTTCTTTTCTTTCCTTCCTCCCCCACTCCCTCCCTCCCTTCTTTGCTTCCCATCCATCTCCCTCTTTTCTTTCTGTCCATCTTCCCTTCCTCCTTTCTTCCTTCCTTCCTTCCTCCCTCCCTCCCTTTCTGGCTTTCCTTCCTCCCTCCCTCCCTCCTGCCATCCATCTCTTTCCCTTCATTGCTTCTCGTACGCTTTGAACACCCATCTCTTGGAAAAAGATGAAAGGGCACACCCATTGTAGCTTTTGCACCTGGGTGAATTGGCATCTGGGCAATGGCTCAGCCACGAATTCTTGACAAGACTTCCAGGCTACAACTTGGCACCCCAAAGCACTGCTACTAGTTACTACCTCAATGCACCAAGGAGCAAACTCAGTGTAATAGTATCGAAGAGGCCTGGGGCTGGATCAGGCCTTCAGCCCATCTAGTCTGGAGTTCTGGGCCATCCAGGGGCCAGGTGGAAACCCTGGGCACAGGATACAGATTAAAGGAGTTGGAAGGGACCTTGTAGGTCATCTAGTCCAACCCCCCCCACCCACCCAAGCAGGAGAAGCTAGACCATAATAATAATAATAATAATAATAATAATAATAATAATAATAATAATAATAATAATAATAATAATAATAATAATGTTTTAATTTGTATACCACCCTTCTCCTGAAGGACTCATAACTACCGGTATGCACTAAAAGTGTGCAGCCATACAGTACAGAGGGAATCCTCGACTTACGACCACAACGGAGTCCAACATTTCTGTTGCTAGGCGAGGTAGTTGTTGAATGAGTTCCCCCCACCCCCATTTTACAACCTTTCTTGCCGCAACTGTTCAGTGAATCTTCCGGCCCCTCCTAGGTCTTTGCTGGTCAGGAGGTTTGCAAGAGGGGGGGGAGGGGGGTCACCTGACCCTGGGACATGGCAACCGTCATAAATATGAAACCAGGGGCCAAGAGGGCCCAAATTTGGATCAGGTGACCACGGGGTTGCTGTTAACAGTCGTAAGTGTGAGAAACACTCCTAAGTCACTTAGTTCAGTGCCGCTTGTAACTTGGATCACTGAACAAACAGTTAGTACTTCTGTGTAACCAAGCAAGCTTTTCCATTTAAGTGACGGGTCACACTATTGCGTAATCCCAGCATACCAGTTAGTTGTGATATCAGAGGAAACATGCCATGAAAATGTCTTTCTTTCTTTTTCTTTCTTTCTTTCTTTCTTTCTCTTTCTTTCTTTCTTTCTTTTTTCTTTCCTTCCTTCCTTCCTTCCTTCTTTCTTTGCTCCTTCCTCCCTCCCTCCCCTCCTCCTTTCCTCCCTTTCTTTCTTCCTTGCTTTTTTTCCTTCTTTCCTCCTTCCTTCCCTCTATTCTTCCTTCCTTCTTTCCTTCCTTCCTTCCTCTTTTCTTCCTTCCTTCCTTCTTTTCTTTCTTTCTTTTTCCTCCCTCCCTCCCTCCCTCCCTCCCTCTCCCTTTCTTTCTTTCTTTCTTCCTTTCTTTTTCCTTCCTTCCTTCCTTCTTCCTTCCTTCCTTCTTGCTCCTCCTCCTCCCTTCATCCTTTCCTCCCTTCTTCTTCCTTCCTTCCTTCCTCCTTCCTTCCCTATCCTTTCCTTCCTCCTTCCTTCCTTCCTTCTTCTTCCTTCCTTCTTCTTCCTCCTCCTCCCTCCCTCCTCCTTTCTTTTCTTCTTTCTTTCTTTTCTTCTTTCTTTTCTTCTTCTTCTTTCTTTCTTTTCTTCTTCTTTCTTTCTCTCTTCCTCACTTCCTCCCTCCCTCCTTCCATCTTCCTTCCTTCCTTCCTTCCTTCCTTCCTTCCTTCCTTCCCCTCCCCTCCCCTCCCCTCTCCTTCCTTTCCTTTCCTTTTCTTTCTCCCTTTCTTTTCTCCCTTTCTTTTTGCATTAAAAAAAAGACCCCCGGCTGCTAAGGCAATGCAAACCCCTTTGCCCGCTCAGCCTGGCATAAACTGAAGACTTCAAGGGAGGAAGAATGTGCCCCTGTCATCAGTTCGGGAGTTAGAAAAGCAAGCGAGTGAAACTGCCTCGGGGGCAGCGGGAGAAACACGTAGGCAGTCGAACGGAGTCGGGAAGTATTTGCACCAGGTCACGCCATGCTGACTGAATCATTCCCACAAGCCTGGGTTTAGGATCCGCCGGGCCCTTGACTGAGCTGGTGGGAAACTGAGTCAGCTGAATCTCCTCTGGATTTCTGACAGCCTAGTAGTTAGAAAAGAGTATTTGTAGCTCAGGGGTCGATGTGGTTCAGAGCTGGGTTGTTTTCTTGGAGATGTTTCATGACCCAACTAGGTAGCATCATCAGTGGTAGAAGGGAGTGAGGTTGGGGGGGGAGGTAGAAGAGGTGGAAGAGGAGGAGGAGGAGGAGGTGGAGGAGGAGGAGAAGAGGAGGAGGAGGAGGGGAAGGAAGAAGAAGAGGAAGAAGAAGAAGAGGAGGAGGAAGAAGAAAAAGAAGAGGAAGAAGAAGTGAAGGAGGAGGAGGAGGAGGAGGAGGAGGAGGAGGAAGAAGAAGAGAACAAAGAAGAAAAAGAAGAGGAGGAGGAGGAGGAAGAAGAAGAAAAGGAGGAGGAGGAGGAAGGAGGAGGAGGAGGAGGAGAAGAAGAGAAGAAGAAGGAGGAGGAGGAGGAGGAGGAGGAGGAGGAGGAGGAGGAGGAGGAAGAAGAAGAAGAAGAGAAGGAGGGGGAGGAGGAGAAGAGAGAAGAAGAAGTGAAGGAGGAGGAGGAGGAGGAGGAGGAGGAAGAGAAGAAGAAGAAGAAACAAGAAGAAGAGGAGGAGGAGAGGAGAGAAGAAGAAGAAGAAGTGAAGGAGGAGGAGGAAGAGGAGGAGGAGGAGGAGGAAGAAGAAGAGGAAGAAGAAGAAGAGAGGAGGAGGAGGAGGAGAGGAGAGAGAAGAAGAAGAAGAAGGAGAGAGGAGGAGGAGGGAGGAGGAGGAGGAGGAGAAGAAGAAGAAGAAGAAGAAGAGAGGAGGATGATGAGGAGGAGGAGGAGGATGATGAGAAGAAGAAGAAGAAGATGATGATGAGGAGGAGATGATGATGAGGAGGAGGAAGAAGAAGAAGAAGAAGAAGAGAAGAGGAGGAGGAGGAAGAAGAGAAGAAGAGGAGGAGAGAGGAGAGAAGAAGAAGATGATGAGGAGGAGGAGGAGGAGAGAAGAAGAAACAAGAAGAAGAAACAAGAAGAAGAGAGAGGAGAGAGAGGAGGAGGATGAGGAGGAGGAGGAAGAAGAAGAAGAAGAAGAAGGAGGAGGAGAAGAAGAACAAGAAGAAGAAAGAAGAAGAAAAGAGGAGGGGAGAAGAAGAAGAAGAAGAAGAAGAAGAGGAGGAGGAGGAGGAGGAGAAGAAGAAGAAGAAGAAAAAGAGGAGGAGAAGAGGAGGAGGGGAGAAGAAGAAGAAGAAGAGGAGGAGGAGGAAGGAGGAGGAGAAGAAGAAGAAGAAGAAGAAGAAGAAGAAAGAAGAAGAAGAAGAAGTAGCAGCAGTTGTTGTTGTTATGGGGTCCTTGGTATTCTGTGCGCTTGTCTGCTTTCTTATTCCCAGAAATTCGGATTCTACACCCCCAGCACCATATGCGTGTTCCTTCGGAAATCTGAAAACCATCCAATTTGTGTTATCACTCATCCCCCTTATAGAAATCCTAGCGATAAAGTCAGCCGAACAGACGCCTGATGACGTCAAAGACACACACTGACGCAGTTTTTGGCTGTACGCAACAAGCAGGGGTGTGTGTGTTTCAAATCTTTGCCACATACGCCCACAAGCCTTTAATACAGGTAGTCCTCGACCTACAACCCCAATGGAGCCCAAAATTGAAGTCTCTTAAGCTTGACATCGCTTAAGTGAGTTGCGGCCCGTTGTACGACTTTTCTTGCCACGTTTGCTAAGCGGACCACTGCAGTTGTTTTAATGAGTCACACGGTCGCTAAGCGGATCTGGCTTGACGCGGCTTGCCAGAAGGTCGCCAAAAGGGGATCACATGACCTCGGGACACCACGACCGTCATAAACGTGAGTCGGTTGTCCAGCATCCGACTGTAGATGATGTGAGTATGGGGAGGCTGCCATGGTCATAAAGCTGAAACATTGTCATAAGTCACTTTTTTCAATGCCGTTGTAACTTCGTATGGTCACTAAGCGAAGGACTACCTGTACTCCTTCTTCCACCCCCCCACCATAATTTGATCCCCTTTTTTGAGGTACTGAAATATATGCAAGAAAAAAATCAAACTCAAAGAGCAACAAGGATCCCAAAGAAAGAGAAAGACAGATAAGCGTGGATTAACCCCAGACAAATAAACAAGCAGAAAACAATACCCCAATCAAGAGATTATCCAGGACATTCCCACCAACAATAACAAGGCAAGCCACTGGTATATAAACAGACTATCTCTGCTCCCTTCTAGCACCAGTGATGTTATTTGGTTGGGTACATGACAGTCCTTGACTTACAACACAGAAACGTCAATCGATCAGAATGGAGCTGGAAGGGACCTTGGAGGTCTTCCAGTCCAGCCCCCTGCTCAAGCAGGAGATCTTATACCATTTCACGCAGGTGCCTGTCCAGTCTCTTCTTAAAAACCTCCCGTGATGAAGCATCAACAACTTCTGGTGGCAAGCTGTTCCGCTGGTGACTTGTTCTCCTTGTTACGAACTTTCTGCTCAACTCCAGGTTGCTTCTCTCCTTGATTAGTTTCCGTCCATTCTTTCTTGTCCTGCGTTCTGGTGCTTGACCCCTTCCTCTTCTTTGTGGAAGCCCCTCAGATACTGGAACTCTGCTATCATGTCTCCCCTTCTTTTCTCTAGGCCGGCCAAACCCAAATCCTGCAACCGTTCTTCATATGTGTTAGTCTCCAGGCCTTTGATCATCTTAGTTGCTCTTCTCTGCGCTTTTTCCAAAGTCTCAACAGCTTTTAACAGATTAACAGAGTTGGAAGGGACCTTGGAGGTCATCTAGGCCAACCCCCTGCCCAAGCAGGAGACTCTACACCATTTCTGACAAATGGCAGTCCAGTCACTTTTTGAAAGCTTCCAGTGATGAAGCTCCCACAACTTCTGAAGGCAACTTCTGTTCCATCAGTTGATTACATGAACTGGGCCTGGCTAGTCTAGTGAAGAGAAGGACCAGGGGAGATATAAGGGCAGGATTCTAGTATTTGAAGGGCTGCCACAGAGAGGAGGAGGGGGGGGTGTCGAGCTGTTTTCCAAAGCACCCGAAGGCCAGACAAGGAATAATGGATGGAAACCGACCAAGGAGAGATTCAATCTAGAAATGAAGAACTTTCTGACAGTGAGAACCATCAACCCATGGAACAGAAGTTGTGGGAGTTTCATCACTGGAAGCTTTCAAGAAGAGACTGGACTGCCATCAGTCAGAAATGGTGTAGGGTCTCCTACTTGAGCGGGGGGGTGGGGGGTTGGACTAGATGACCTATAAAGTCCCCTCCAACTCTGTTAATCTGATTGTTCTCACTGTCAGAAAATTCCTCCTTATTTCCAGGTTGAATCTCTCCTTGGTCAGTTTCTATTCATTATTCCTTGTCTGACCTTCAGGTGCCTTGGGAAATAGCTTGACCCCTGGGGCAGCCCCTCAAATATTGGAAGATGCTGTCCTGTCTCCCCTGGTCCTTCTCTTCACTAGACTAGCCAGGCCTAGCTCCTGCAACTGTTCTTCATATGTTTTTTTTTTATTATTTGCATTTATATCCCGCCCTTCTCTGAAGACTCAGGGCGGCTTACACTGTGTCAAGCAATAGTCTTCATCCATTTGTATATTATATACAAAGTCAACTTATTGCCCCCAACAATCTGGGTCCTCATTTTACCTCCCTTATAAAGGATGGAAGGCTGAGACAACCTTGGCCCTGGTGGGGTTTGAACCTGCAGTAATTGCAAGCAGCTGCTGTTAATAACAGACTGACTTAGCAGTCTGAGCCACCAGAGGCCCTCCAGCCCCCTCATCATCCTGGTTGCTCTTCTCTGCACTCTTTCCAGAATCTCAACCTCTTTTTTATAGTGTGGTGACCAAAACCGAACGTCGTATTCCAGCTGTGAATTACTAAGGCTTTATAAAGCGGTACTAATAATTAACGTGATTTTGATTCTATGCCTCTGTTTATGCAACCCAGGATAGTGTTGGCCTTTTTTGGCTGCTGCCGCAGACGTTCGGATGCTCGGCAAAGCGGGGCGTCCATTGCAGCATCCCTGAGTTCACGTGATCAATACTGAAATACTCGGCAGCCGGCACGTATTTGCGATTGCAATGTCAGGTTGTGTGATCTCGGAAGGTTTTGCGACCTTCCGAGAAGCGAAGTCAAACTTAACAACAATGGCAGTGATTCACTGAACAGCTGTGGCCACGTAGGTTGTAAAATGGGGCAACAACCCCGCGCCCCCCCCCTCAAATGTCTTGGTTAGCAAAAAGAAGGCTCGGCTCAGTGGTGGGTCGTAAGTCAAGGTCTACCTGTAGTGAAACTTCTGCAAGAAGATAAGCAAACACTGAGACCACCAAGGACACCTCTCCTCCTCCTCCTCCTCCTCCTCCTCCTCCACCTCCTCCTCCTCCTCCTCCTCCTCCTCCTCTCTTCAAGCCCTTCTCCATTCTAACACTGATGATATTGTCTATTTGAGTCATGAAATGCCTGCAGGAAAACCACCAAACTCAGAAAGCTCCAAGAACCATACAGTCATTGCCGCCTCCTCCTCCTCCTCCTCCTCCTTCCTCTTCCTCCTCTTCTCCTCCTCCTCTTCCTCCTGTCTTCAAGCCCTTCTCCATTCTAACACTCATGTTATTGTCTATTTGTGTCTTGAAATGCCTGCAGGAAAACCACCAAACTCAGAAAGCTCCAAGAACCATACAGTCATTGCCGCCTCCTCCTCCTCCTCCTCCTCCTTCCTCTTCCTCCTCTTCTCCTCCTCCTCTTCCTCCTGTCTTCAAGCCCTTCTCCATTCTAACACTGATGATATTGTCTATTTGAGTCATGAAATGCCTGCAGGAAAACCACCAAACTCAGAAAGCTCCAAGAACCATACAGTCATTGCCGCCGCCGCCTCCTCCTCCTCCTCCTCCTCCTCCTCCTCCTCCTCCTCCTCCTCCTCCTCCTCCTTCCTCTTCCTCCTCTTCTCCTCTTCCTCCTCCTCCTGTCTTCAAGCCCTTCTCCGTTCTAACACTGATGATATTGTCTATTTGAGTCATGAAATGCCTGCAGGAAAACCACCAAACTCAGAAAGCTCCAAGAACCTTACAATCATTGCCTCCTCCTCCTCCTCCTCCTCTCCACAAACTCCTTCTAGCACTGATGATGTTCCCTGGTTTGGTAATAAAATGTCTGCAAGAAAACCACCAAGTTCGGAGAGCACCTCTTCCCTTCCCACTGATGTTGTTACCTAGCTTGGTAATGAAATGTCTACAAGAAAACAATCAAGCTCACAGCACTCCAAGGTTTTCACAGTCCTCCCCTCCCCCAATCCTCCTTTCCCTTCTAGCACTGATGATGTTCCCTAGTTGGGTCATGAAACACCTGTAAGAAAACCACCAAGCTCAGAAGGCACCAAGGACCCCCACAGTCCTCCTCCTCCTCCTCCTCCTCCTCCTCCTCCTCCTCCTCTCCACCTATACCCTACTCTCTTCTGGCACTGATGATGTTACCCAGTTGGGTCATGAAATGTCTGAAAGAAAACAACCAAGCTCAGAGAGCACAGTTGTTATCCTCCTCCTCCTCCTCCTCCTCTCCACACACCCTACTCCCTTCTAGCACTGATAATGTTCCCTAGTTCAGTCATGAAACGCCCGCAAGAAAACCACCAAGCTCAGAGAGCACCCAGGACCCCACATTCAACCCCAATCTTCTCTTCTCCTCTTCTTGTGACCCCCTCCATGGGCAGCCTCCAGGATCTCAAATCTATTTGGATTCCCACCCACCCCCCTCCGCTGCCCCCTCCCTTCTTAGAGAGAGATAAGATGAGGGACGTGCATAAGAGCACAAAAGTGCCTACCGTTCCTGTCCGATTGTTCCCTTTCATTATATCAAATATAGTTGTTGCATACTTTTGCTTATATATATGTTTATATGATGTGGTGTTGTTTTATGTTGATGTTTGTGTATACTGTTGTGACAAAATAAAAATTTTTTTTAAAAAAAGAGATGCTGAAGGAAAAAAGATGTGGAGACTCTAGAAAGAGTGCAGAGAAGAGCAACAAAGATGATTAGGGGACTGGAGGATAAAACATATGAAAAACGGTTGCAGGAACTGGGTATGTCTAGTTTAATGAAAAGAAGGACCAGGGGAGACATGATAGCAGTGTTCTAATATCTCAGGGGCTGCCACAAAGAAGAGGGAGTCAAACTATTCTCCAAAGCACCTGAGGGTAGAACAAGAAGCAATGGGTGGAAACTAATCAAGGAGAGAAGCAACTTAGAACTAAGGAGAAATTTCCTGACAGTTAGAACAATCAATAAGTGGAACAACTTGCCTGCAGAAATTGTGAATGCTCCAACACTGGAAATTTTTAAGAAAATGTTGGATAACCATCTGTCTGAGATGGTGTAGGGTTTCCTGCCTGGGCAGGGGGTTGGACTAGAAGGCCTCCAAGGTCCCTTCCAACTCTGTTGTTATATTATATTATATTATAACAACAGCATGGGCTGGACAATTCAGTCAGACTAGGGATCAGTGGTGGGGCGACGTGTTCGATACGGCGGGTTGGCGAGGCCCCAAAAGATTGTTGACCTGGAAGGATGGTGGGGAGAGGATGGGAAAAGGTTCTTTGGGATCCCAGCCTCCGCATTTTCCCACTGTTCTTAAAACTGATTTGATTTGACATTTGGTGGTGGGCGTTGTTAGGAGTCATTCAGGCAGCGCCTCTCCGTGTGTACACAGCAAAATAGTTTCACAACGAGGACGGAGAGGCAGGTCCCTCTGCCTGCGAGGGAAATCGTGTTCTAAGGAAAGGAGAGAAGAGGAGGAGGAGGAGGAAGAAAGTGGAAGAACTAAAGAACGATTCAGCAAAATCGCTTCGGCTTTTTAATGTAGCTATCCGTTGGCGGCAGGATAAATTTAAATATTTGTGCGTGGGTTGTTGTTTTCACTTGCAAATCCTTCTTGAAAAGTATCCAAGGGGAAGTCAACAGACATAAGTCATATTCCCAAAATTAAAAAAAAACACACACACACACAAGGAGAGCGTGGCAGGAAATGTCAGACACAAACTTCAGAGGATCATTAGAACTGCAGAAAAAACAATAGCTACCAACCTGCCTTCCATTGAGGACCTGTACACTGCACGAGACAAAAAGAGGGCTGTGAAAATATCTACAGACCCCTCGCATCCTGGACATCAACTCCTACCCTCAAAACGACGCTATAGAGCACTGCACATCAGAACAACTAGACACAAGGAAAGTTTCTTTCCAAATGCCATCACTCTGCTAAACAAATAATTCCCTCAACACTCTCAAACTATTCACTACATCTGCACTACTATTAATCTTCTCATCGTTCCCATCACCCATCTCCTTCCACTTACAACTGTAACTTTGTTGCTTATATCCTTACAATTTATACTGACATTGATTGTTTCCTGATTGCTTATTGTAGCCTATGACTATCATTAAGTGTTGTACCTTAGAATTCTTGATGAACGTATCTTTTCTTTTATGTACACTGAGAGCGTAGGCACCAAGACAAATTCCTTGTGTGTCTGACTGTATAGATTAGGGGTCTCCAACCTTGGCAATTTTAGGACTTGTGGACTTCAACTCTGGGAGTTGAAGTCCACAAGTCGTAAAGTTGTCAAGATTGGAGACCCCTGGTACAGAGTTACGACCAGAGTTGGGAGCAAAATGTCCATTGCTAAGCAAGACATCGTGTTAAGAGAGTCATGGCCAGTCTTACGATCTTTCTTGCCACGGTTGTTAAGCCAATCACGATCGTTATTAAGTGAATCGGACAGTCGGTAAGTGATTTTAGATTCCCCCATTGACTCTGCTTGTCAAAACTGCACTGAAAAGTGATTTATCGTACTTAACAACCGTTGAAGGATCCCTAGGGTCGCATGATCAAAATTCAAATGCTTGGAACCGGCATATAATTTACAATGGTTGCAGCATCCCGACCCACGCAGCCGGTTTGTGATAAGCAACGTCAAAAGGAGATTTTGCTTAATGTTGGAACAATTCACTTAACAACTGCAGTGATTTGCTGAAGGACCGTGGCAAGGAAGGTCGTAAAATGGAGCAAAACTCCCTTAACCGTCTTGCTTAGCTGTGGAAATTTGCGGCTCGATGGTCGTGCACCGAGAATTCCTCTAGTTTACAACAGCGTTCCTCAAACTTGGTCATTTTAATTTAATTTAATCAGGATAGAGCTAAAAGGGACCTTGGAGGTCTTCTAGCCCAGCCCACTGCTCAAGCAGGACACCCTATACTATTTCAGACAAATGACTCTCCGGTTTCTTCTTAAAAACTTCCGATGGAGCACCCATAACTTCTTGTGGCAAGCTGTTCCACTGGTTCATTGTCCTCACTGTTAGGAAATTTCAAGCTGACTTTGGAAAAAAATGCAAAGAAGAGCAAAAAAGATGATTAAAGACCTGGAGACTACAACAGATTTTTTTTTTTTAAATTTGAATTTATATCCCGCCCTTCTCCGAAGACTCAGGGCGGCTTACAATATTAAGCAATAGTCTTCATCCATTTGTATATTATATACAAAGTCAACTTTATTGCCCCCAACAATCTGGGTCCTCATTTTACCTCCCTTATAAAGGGTGGAAGGCTGAGTCAACCTTGGGCCTGGTGGGACTAGAACCTGCAGTAATTGCAGGCAGCTGTGTTAATGACAGACTTACTTAGTCTGTTGAGCCACCAGAGGCCCTGAAGAACGGTTGCTGGATTTGGGTATGGGGTCTAGAGAAAAGAAAAACTAGGGGTAACATGATAGCAGTATTCCAGTATTTGAGGGGCTGCCACAAAGAAGAGGAAGGGGTCAACGTATTTTCCAAAGCACCTGAAGGCAGAACAAGAAGCAATGGATGGAAACTAATCAAGGAAAGAACAACTTAGAACTAAGAAGGAATTTCCTGACAGTTAGAACAATCAATCAGTGGAACAGCTTGCCACCAGAAATTGTGGGTGCTCCATCACTGGAGGTTTTTAAGAAAAGTTTGGACAGCCACCTGTGTGAAATGGTATAGGATCTCCTGCAAGATCTCCTCCAAGATCCCTTTTGATTGATTGATTTTTTTTTATTTGCATTTATATCCCGCCCTTCTCCGAAGACTCAGGGCGGCTTACACAGTGATGGGATTCAAGTAATTTAACAACCGGTTCTCTGCCCTAATAATTTCTTCCAACAACCAGTTTGCCAAACTGCTCAGAAAGTTAACAACCGGTTCTCCCGAAGTGGTGCGAACTGGCTGAATCCCACCACTGGGCTTACACTGTGTCAAGCAATAGTCTTCATTCATTTGTATATTATATACAAAGTCAACTTTTATTGCCCCCAACAATCTGGGTCCTCATTTTACCTACCTTATAAAGGATGGAAGGCTGAGTCAACCTTGGGCCTGATGGGACTTGAACCTGCAGTAATTGCAAGTAGCTGCTGTTAATAACAGACTGTCTTAGCAGTCTGAGCCACTGATTGATTGATTGATTGATTGATGTTTCTGGGTTGCAAGTCGAGGGCAGCGAGAACAATTACAGCTTATCTTCAGAAGTTGTGGGCGTTCCATCACTGGAGGTTTTTAAGAAGAGACTGGGCAGCTTATTTCTATTTCTTAATTACATATCTTCAATCATTCCTTTACATTGATCCTTCATCTCCCCACCTCTCCCCCCTTCCCCTCCCTCCCCCCTCCCACCCCCCAAGACTTCCCAGAACAAAGTACAGGGTATAAGATTAACAATCATAAATTAAAATACAACATAAGTCATAATCCATAGTCACTCCTCTTTCTAAGACCTTAACTCCCCTTCCAGAAACAAAATAGAATAGAATAGAATAGAATTTTTTATTGGCCAAGTGTGATTGGACACACAAGGAATTTGTCTTGGTGCATAGGCTCTCAGTGTACACAAAAGAAAAGATACGTTCATCAAGGTACAACATTTACAACACAATTGATGATCAATATATCAATATAAATCATAAGGATTGCCAGCAACAAGTTATAGTCATACAGACATAAGTGGAAAGAGATTGGCGATGGGAACTATGAAATGATTAATAGTAGTGCAGATTCAGTAAATAGTCTGACAGTGTTGAGGGAATTATTTGTTTAGCAGAGTGATGGCCTTCGGGAAAAAACTGTTCTTGTGTCTAGTTGTTTTGGTGTGCAGTGCTAAAAAGTACATTCTTCTTGCAGTCCATTATATATCAGTCCGTTCCACTCCTAAAATCTTCAGAATCTTCCAATTAAATTAGTATTTCCAGTTCATCAATAAAATACATAGTTTTTAATATCCAATCTTCATCAATGAACACCAAATATATATCAATCCATTCCACTCCTGAAGTCTTCAGAATCTTATAGTTTTTAATATCCAATCTTCATCGATCAAGATTTGAAATGAAATCGGGGCTGCTCAGCTGCCATTTCAGAAGGGAATGGAAAGGGAGAGGAGAGAGTGAAGGAAGAAAGTAGGTAGGAAAGAGAGAGGTAGAAAAGGGGGAAAGGAGAGGAAGAAGAAAGGGGAAAGAGAGAGGGTTAGAAAGGGTGGAAGAGAAGAATAGGGAAGGAGGAGAGGATGTAGAAAAGCGAAGGAGAGGAAGGATGAAGAAAGTAGAAGAAAGTAGAGAAGGGAGGAGGAAAGGTTTGTTAAGGAAGGAAGTGGTGGCTGGGCAGGTCCGAATAAGTAACAAATGAAAGTTAATGACTAATGTTGAATAAGAGACTGTATATATTGAATAGGTTGTTGGAAAATGGAAATAAAACTTTTTTATTAAAAAAAAAAGATAAAAAAGAATGAGACTGGGCAGCCATTCGCCTGAAATGGTGTAGGATCTCCTGCTTGAGCAGGGGGTTGGACTAGAAGACCTCCAAGGTCCCTTCCAGCTCTCTTCTGACTGAGCTTAAGCAAAGCACCTTGAAGTTGGGTTTAGAATTTGGCCACCTACATAACCGGTAGATGGAGTTGAAAAATGACAAGCCATTCATATGCTAAGGAAATTAGGCCATTAGTCCTCCTGCTCTCAAAAGGGATAAGCCTTCAAAAAACAACAACCACCCCAAAATAGTCCTTCGGTATTAAAAATAACCAGCATCTGATTTGAAGCTTTCTAGCTGCCAAACTCTACAACGATGATAAATCAGATCACTATCGTTCTCCAACTGTGAAAGGATGAGCAGAAGGGCAGCTCGTGGGAAGTTCACGATCCGCTCTGAATTGAGAAATGTTCTCTTTTGCAAGCTCTCCGCGATCTTCATTCAAGACTCATTGATCCTCCTGGTGCTGCCCATCCCTTGATCATTTGTGGTTTGGATGCAAAGATGAAGGCCCTTGATGATAAGGATCAGGACGCCGTGGCCCATTTAACTAGAAGAGCAGACTTGGAAAGGGCCTTTGAGGTCTTCTAGCCCAACCCCGGCTCAAGCAGGAGACCTTGTACCGTTTCAGGCGGAGGGTTGTCCAATCTCTTCTTTTTTTTTCTTTTATTAAAAAAGTTTTACAAAATTTTTCCCCATACACCCCCCACATCCTTCCCATCTAACCCTCTTCCCTCCCCCTTCCCTCCTTCCCCCACTCCCTCCCCCCCCCGCCCGACTTCCCAGAGCAAATACAGGGTATAATGTCAACAATCACAAACTAAAATATACTAATCATCCAAAAGCTCCCACCCCTCTCTAAGCCCTTAACTCCCCTTTTCCATAAAAACAAAGAAAAGATTGTAGCAATACGATTTACAGTCTTTCCATTCATAAACTATTTGACTTTTTAGTCTTTCAGTCCAATTTTTAAGTATCAGTCTATCTTCTCCATTCCTGTATATATCTTCCATAAGCAGTCTTTCAGATATGATATTTCCACGTTGCCATCTAAGTTCATAAATTCTACTGTCCATTCTTCAACAATAAGCGGTATTCCAACTTCCAATATTACACCATCAAGAGTTATTCTTCAATATACCTTATAATCCATGCTTGCTTTCTAAAATGTATTTGGCGATCAAAAATCAATTAGGAAATATACCTTATAATCCATATTTGTATGTCCATCAAATAAACATCATCCTTTTAATTTGTTTAAATCTAACATTTAACTTCAGTTCTTTCCCATATTCCCAACATTGTATTCTATTTTCTAAACAATCTCAACATACATAATTGAGATTGTTTATTATATATATTTATATACAATTAATATATATAAACATATTTCAACATATATAATTCCAACATTTAAATTAATAAGCATTTTCTAAATCCTTAATCAGTTACTTTTCTTAACAATAAAATTCCAATTATATCTCTCACTCTTAATTAATCAAACAACACTACTAAAATTACATCTCCAACTTATATCAATCTCTTCTTAAAAACCTCCAGTGATGAAGCACCCACAATGTCTGGTGGCAAGGTGTTCCACTGGTTCGTTGTCCTCACTATCAGGAAATTTCCCCTTAATTCCAGCTTGTTTCTCTCCTTGGTTAGTTTCCATCCGTTGCTTCTTGTCTTTTAGCAAGGGATTCTCTGCCCGGTTGCTGGATGGGCGTGGCCATGGTGGGCGTGGCCTAGTCATCCTCCTGTACTACTCCGGAGGGGGGCGTTTTTGCCCTCCCCGGGCTCCGGAGGCTTTCCTTG
Source organism: Ahaetulla prasina (assembly GCF_028640845.1). NCBI lineage: Eukaryota > Metazoa > Chordata > Lepidosauria > Squamata > Colubridae > Ahaetulla > Ahaetulla prasina. The sequence goes on along the minus strand of NC_080541.1, from coordinate 227,389,177 downwards.
AGCCTCCGGGAAGGCGAAAACAGCCTCCTCAGGCTCCGGAGGCCGGTAACGGGCCTGTTTCCGGCCTTCCTGAACTTCCGGACCCTCCCCGAGCCTCTGTGTGTGCCCTGCATTTACCTGCATCCAAAACAGGCTACATGGGGACTCCTGGGAAGGGCAGGGCAGGATGGGCGGGGCCAGCCAGGAGTGGGATTTGGGGGTTCTCCAAACTGCACAGAATCTTAGCTAGAGGTTCTCCCGAACCCCCAGCAGCCCATTCCTGCATTCATCTACTGTTCCCCTCCATCCCACACAACATCTACCTAACCTAATTGGATCCTGCAAGGTTGGGGATGCAATTCAAATGCTTGGATTTAAGGTTTTTATCCACTTAGCAAGGATCTGGGACAGCCAGATGTTGTTGTCAGGGATTGTTAAAGGTGTAGTCATTGCAGGATGTAAGCTGTTCCAAGCCGGGCTGCCTTTCGCAATTGACTGACGGTATGTCAGTGTCAATGTTATTGTTGTTGTTGTTGTTATTCAGAAAGCATCACCTGATGTCACCACCACCAAGCAGACAACCTGCCTAGTGAAATGGCTCTTAAGGAAGAGAGCCAAAAACCAACTCGTAAGGTAATTCTTCACTTACAACAGTATGTTTTACACCTGGGCAGGAAAAACCAAAGCTACAAGTACAGATTAGGCGAAACTTAGCTCAAAGACAGTATCTGTGAGAGGGACCTTGGAGTCTTAGTGCAGGGGTCTCCAACCTTGGCAACTTTAAGCCTGGAGGACTTCAACTCCCAGAATTCTGGGAGTTGAAGTCCACCAGGCTTAAAGTTGCCAAGGTTGGAGACCCCTGTCCTAGTGGATGATCGCTTAAACATGAATTTAGCCATGTGTGGCGGCAGCCAAAAAAGCTAATACAGTCCTAGGTTGCATTAGCAGAGGGATGGAATCAAAACCATGTTAATTATTAGTACCGCTTTATAAAGCCTTAGTAAAGCCACGCCTGGAATACAGCATCCGGTTTTGGTCACCACGTTACAAAAAAAGATGTTGAGCCTTTGGGAAAAAAGTGCAGAGAGGAGCAACTTAAGAGGATTAAAGGCCTGGAGACTAAAACGTATGAAAAATGGTTGCAGGATCTGGGTTTGGCCAGTCTAGAGAAAAAAAGGACTAGCGGGGGGATAGAATAGCAATGTTGTTCCAATATTTGTGGGCCTGCCACAAAGAAGAGGGAAGGGTCAACCTATTCTCCGTCAACTTCCCAACTTTTGGACCTTTCGCTGCGAGCTGAAGACATATCTATTTATTTGCGCAGGACTGGCATAGAATTTTTAGAAGTTTTAATATTGGGTTTTAAATTTCATTTTAATGGGTTTTATTGTTTTAAAAACACACTCAAAACCGTAGAAATGGTGGTAGACTTTAGGAGAAACCCTTCCATACTTCCACCTCTCACAATACTTGACAACACAGTATCAACAGTAGAAACCTTTAAATTTCTAGGTTCTATCATATCGCAAGATCTCAAATGGACAGCTAACATCAAAAACATCATTAAAAAAGGACAGCAAAGAATGTTCTTTCTGCGCCAACTCAGTAAGCTCAAACTGCCCAAGGAGCTGCTGATCCAATTCTACAGAGGAATTATTGAGTCTGTCATTTGCACCTCTGTAACTGTCTGGTTCGGTTCTGCAACCCAACAAGAAAAACACAGACTTCAGGGGATAATTAGAACTGCAGAAAAAATAATTGCTACCAACCTGCCTTCCATTGAGGACCTGTATACTGCACGAATCAAGAAGAGGGCCGTGAAAATATTTGCAGATCCCTCGCATCCTGGACATAAACTGTTTCAACTCCTACCCTCAAAACGACGCTATAGAGCACTGCACACCAGAACAACTAGACACAAGAACAGTTTTTTCCCCGAAGGCCATCACTCTGATAAACAAATAATTCCCTCAACACTGTCAGACTATTTACTGAATCTGCACTACTATTAATCTTCTCATCGTTCCCATCACCAATCTCTTTCCACTTATGATTGTATGACTATAACTTGTTGCTGGCAATCCTTATGATTTATATTGATATATTGACCATCAATTGTGTTGTAAATGTTGTACCTTGATGAATGTATCTTTTCTTTTATGTACACTGAGAGCATATGCACCAAAGACAAATTCCTTGTGTGTCCAATCACACTTGGCCAATAAAATTCTATTCTATTCTATTCTAAATGTATTTTAATTTGGGCCTATATTTAATAAGTTTTTTAATTATTGTTTTTACTGTGTATTTATTCATTGTTTTATCTGGCTGTGAACTGCCCTGAGTCCTTCGGGAGAAGGGCGGTATAAAAATTTAATTAATAAATAAAATTCTCCAAAGCACCTGAAGGCAGGACAAGAAGCAACGGATGGAAACTAATCAAGGAGAGAAGCAACCTGGAATTAAGGAGAAATTTCCTAACAGTGAGGACAATTAACCAATGGAACCGCTTGCCACCAGAAATTGTGGGTGCTTCATCACTGGAAGTTTTTAAGAAAAGACTGGACAGCCACTTGTCTCAAATGGTGTAGGGCAGTGATGGCTAACCTTTTTGTATTCGCGTGCCAAAAGAGGGGGGAACACGCAGGATGTGTGGGTCGCACACGTGCATGTCCACACCCATAAATCTATGCACCCCACCCCCCGGCATGCACACACAACCCTTAACCGTGCTGTCCCTTGCTTTTGGCACGCGATGGCACGGTCGGCCCAATAGGCCTGTTTTTCTTTCTCCCCAGGCTCCAGAGCCTTTCTAGGAGTCTGCGGAGGGCGAAAACAGCCTTCCCCACCCCCACCGGAGGCCCTCCGGAGGCCGGAAACAGCCTGTTTCCCAACTTCCGGTTGGCCCAGAAGGCCCAAAAATCAGCTGGAGTGCCGGAGCTGAGTTCGCTGAGTGCCCACCTATATGACTCCGCGTGCCACCTGTGGCAGGCGGGCCATAGGTTCGCCATCATGGGAATAGGGTCTCCTGCTTGAGCTGGGGGGGGTGGACTAGAAGACCTCCAAGGTCCCTCCCAGCTCTATTCTGATTGGTTTAGTGTCCAACTCTTAAAGTTACTGAAGCTGAGAAACATCGATGTACGCAATGTGATTCCTACATTTTTTCTTTCCTAAACGATATTTTTATTTGAATCTACACTGAATTATAGATTCTATTATTGGGATCAGATAGATCAACCGATGGATATAGAGTTAGTCCTGGGCTTACCACATTCATTTAGTGACTGTTCAAAGTAAGAACGGCACTAAAACAAAGTGACTGACGTCCGTTTTTCACACTTATGATCCTTGCAGCATCTCCACATGATCAAAATTCAGAACGTTTGACAACTGACATGTACTTATGACCATTTCAGTGCCGTGGGGTCACGTGATCCTCTCTTTGCGACCTCCTGATGAGCAAAGTCCATGGGAAAGCCAGATTCACTTAACAACCGTGGGACCCACTTAAGATCTGCGGTGAGTCGCTCAACAACTGTGGCGAGAAATGAGATATTTGATTGTCAATGTATTAACAGCAGCTAGAATTGTGTGTGCAAGAAATTGGAAAAATGAGGACATACCAAAGCAAGATGAAACTATTAAGAAAATAATGGAATGTGCAGAAATGAGTAAATTGACATTTGAAATTAGAGAACAGGAAGATAAACAGTGCTATAAGATATGGGGTTTATTTTATCAATGGCTAGATAAAAAAATAGGTTGAAGTTTGATAGAGGTATTTATAATGTAAGAATCGTTGAAACAAATAAAATACAACGCAGTATCATTGGTTTGAATTAAGAAAAGGAAATGAATGATACAAATATAATTAATGTAAAATCTAGTATAGCTTATATGAGAAGAAACGTTCAGAGTTAAACAAAAGATCAACTGGTTAAAATATTCGGATGTATCTTAGATTGGTAAAATGTAAAATAAGATAAATTACATTTTATGAATATGGCGAAATTGCACAAAAGTTTTGCAACCAACCAACCGACACACTTTGTATTTTGATTGAAGATGTTTTTATGTCTGTCTGTCTAGAAAATATTTTTTATTTTTATTTTTTTTGAAATTGAAGATTTGGCAAGAAAAATAAAATCAACAAAGCAAAACATTTTTTTGAAAACGCAAATAAACCAGGAAGGTGGTTGGCAAAGAAAATGAAAAAAAGAAAAAAAAAAGAAATTAATAACACAACTCTTAGACCAAGATGGAAAGATATGCTATCGAAACGAGAAAAAGAAAAAAAAATAATTGAGGAATATTACAAGAAACTATACCAACAAGAAGGGAAAATAGAACAATATCTGGAAAAAAGCAAAGATTCTTAAAATATCAGACGAAAGTGGCTGTTTTAATGAAAGAGAAGACTCGGTTCTAGTTTTGTTGCCGTTTTGGAAACCGGTTCTGACTATTTTTGTCCTCGAAACGTCAAAGAATAAAATCCTAATTTTAAGGTTGGGATGATCGAAATCGTTTCGTTGTTATAGGAAGGGCTTGAAATGTTGTGCAATGTAAAGCAAAAGGCTGAGGCTGCACAGGGAAAGGAGGGAAGGGTGGAGGTGGAGGCAGTGGTGGGATTCAAACAATTTAACAACTGGTTCTCTGCCCTAATGAACGGCTGAGTAGGTGTGACTCAGTGGTCATGTGACCGTGTGGTTGTGGTGGCCAACTCAACGTCACTTACGTCGATGGGTGCTTCGCCTTAGCTGTTACAATGTAATAAGGGTTAACCAGAGAGGCAGTTTCTGTAAGCAGGGCAATAAAGATTAGGCTAGAAACAACACCGGAATGTTGTAATTCCTTACAGGATTAGCCCTGTAAAGTGGAAAAAACTGAAATAAGATTTCTTCCAACAACCGGTTCTCCGAACTGCTTAGAAAATTAATAAGCGGTTCTCCCGAATAGGTGCGAATTGGCTGAATCCCACCCCTGGGTGGAGGCCTGTCAGATGCCTTCATGCTCCCTGAGCCTGGTTGTTTTCTTGCAGACGTTTTCGTAACCCATCTAGGTAACATTGTCAGTGCTAGAAGGGAGTAGGATGTATCTATATCTATCTGTATCTATCACATCAGCACTGATGATGTTACTTAGTTGGGTCAGAAAATGTCTTCAAGAAAACAAAGCTCAGAAAGCACCAAGAATCCCATAGCCCTCCTCTTCTTCCTTGTTTCTGCAAACCCCACTCCCTTTTAGCATTGATAATGTAACCTAGTTGGGTCATGAGACGTCTCCAAGAAAACAACCAAGCTCAGAGAGTGCCAAGCACTCCACAGTCCTCCTCCTCCTCTTCCCTTTCTTCTCTACCATTCCATAAACCCCACTCCCTTCTAGCATTGATAATGTTACCTAGTTGGGTCATGAAACGTCTGCAAGAAAACCTCCAAGCTCAGAGAGCACCAAGGGCCCCATACTCCTCCTCTCCTTCCTCCTCCTCCTCCTCTACCTCCTAGCTCTGATAATGTTACCTAGTCGGGTCATGAAACGTCTGGAAGAAAATCACCAAGTTCAGAGAGCTCCAAGGACCCCACAGGCATTGCCTTCCTTCCTTCCTTCCTCCCTCCCTCCCTTCCTTCCTTCCTTCCTTCCTTCCTTCCTCCCTCCCTCCCTCCCTTCCCTCCCTCCCTCCCTCCCTTCTTTCCTCCTTCCTCCTCTTCCTCCTCCCTCCCTTCCTTCCTTCCTCCCTCCTCCTCTTCCTCCTCCTTCCTCCTGCCACTCCTCTTCCTTCCTTTTCCTTCCTCCTCCTTCCTCCTCCTCCTTCTCCTCCCTTCCTCCTGCCACTCCTCTTCCTTCTTCCTTCCTCCTCCTCCTCCCTCCTTCTTTCCTTCCTCCTCCTCCTTCCTTTCCTTCCTCCTCTCCTCCTCCTCCTCTTCCTCCTTCCTTCCTCCCTCCTTCCTTCCTCCTTCTTCCTTCCTTCCTTCCTCTTCCTTCCTTCCTCCCTCCTCCTTCCTTTTCCTTCCTCCTCCTTCCTCCTGCCAATCCTCTTCCTTCCTTCCTCCTCCTCCTCCTCCCTCCTCTTCCTTCTTCCTTCCTCCTCCTCTTCCTCCTCCTCTCCTTCCTTCTCCTCCTCCTCTTCCTCCTCCTCTTCTTCCTTCCTTCCTCCCTCCCTTCCTTCCTTCCTTCCTCCTGCCAATCCTCTTCCTTCTTCCTTCCTTCCTTTTCCTTCCTCCTCCTCCTCCTCCCTTCCTCCTCCTCTTCCTTCTTCCTTCCTTCCTTTTCCTTCCTTCTTTCCTTCCTTCATCCTCCCTCCTCCCTCCTCCTCCTCCTCTTCCTCCCTCCTCCCTCCCTTCCTTCCTCCCTCCTCCTTCCTTCTCTCCTTCTTCCTCCTGCCATCCTCTTCCTTCCTTCCTTCCTCCTCCTCCTCCTCCTCCTCTTCCTTCCTTCCTCCTCCTCCTCCTTCCTTCCTTCCTCCTCCTCCTCCTTCCTTCCTTCCTCCTCCCTTCTTTCCTCCTGCCACTCCTCTTCCTCCTCCTCCTCCTTCCTTCCTTCCTTCCTCCTCCTCCTCCTTCCTTCCTCCTTCTTTCCTCCTTCTTTCCTCCTGCCACTCCTCTTCCTCCTCCTCCTCCCTCCTTCCTTCCTTCCTTCCTCCTCCTCCTTCCTTCCCTCCCTCCTTTCCTCCTGCCAATCCTCTTCCTTCCTTCCTTCTTTCCCTCCCTCCCTCCCTCCCTTCTTTCCTCCTGCCAATCCCCTTCCTTCCTTCCTTCCCTTCTTTCCTTCCTTCCTTCCTTCCTTCCTTCCTTCCTTCCTTCCTTCCTCCCTTCCTCCTCCTCCTCCCCTCACAGCTCTGATGATGTTACCTAGTTGGGTCCTGAAATGCCTGCTCAACCAAGTTCAGAGAGCACCAAAGACCCCACAGTATAAGGGAAGGCTCTGATTTTGCTCCCCCAACCCTTATCTGCCCCCCCCCATTTTTGAAAATCCCGGAAGTCTGTCGTCAGTGCCCCTTCCCACATTTTCCTGCCTCGGCTAACCTAACATTCTTCCTCTCCTTTTCTTTGCAGAGATATTCCTTCCTTTCACAGCCGCTTCCATGCCTGTAACCCCCCTTCATCCCCTGCCCCCATTCCCTTTTCTTCTCCAGGGATTTAACCGGCCGCTATCAACCAGGTAGGTGCCTTCTGGAAACACCTGTCCGCCAGGTGAGGCACACCTGTGTCACTGGCTTTTAATTAACATCCAGGAGAAATTAATTAAAGCTCATCCCTCGATGGCTTTGGGGGAGTTTCTAATAACGTCTCTCCCTCCCCTTTCCCCCCTCCACCTGTAATCGGGCTGGCTGTGGGCGATGGGAAATGTATTCCAACTCAGTGGGTTTTTTTTTATTTGAATTTATATCCCGACTCAGGGCGGCTTACACTATGTCAAGCAATAGTCTTCATCCTATTTGTATATTATATACAAAGTCAACTTTTATTGCCCCCAACAATCTGGGTCCTCATTTTATCTACCTTATAAAGGATGGAAGGCTGAGTCAACCTTGGGCCTGGTGGGGCTTGAACCTGCAGTAATTGCAAGCAGCTGCTGTTAATAACAGACAGACTTAGTCTGCTGAGCCACCAGAGGCCCTGGGTTTCAAGTTAAACCCAGGGCGATTGAGAAGCTCAGCACCTCTAGGGGAGAAATCTAATTTCCAGCCTGGATTCAGACAAGATACAAAACTCCACCTGTCCAGATTCTCTTGGCTAGCTAGAACAGGGATCCCCAACCTTGGCAACTTTTAAGCCGGGTGGACTTCAACTCCCAGAATTCCCCAGCCAGCAAAGCTAGAGGGGCAAGCAGATAAATTTAATAAATATCAATTTAAAAAAATAAATAGGAATGTAGCAAATCCACATAAATTTAGGACCTAGAGGTAGGCCTCGGCTTAGGACCACACGACAGCCCAAAATGTCTGTTGCTAAGTGAGGAATTTATTAAGTGAGTGTTGCCTCATTTTAGGACCTTTCTTGCCACAGTCGTTAAGTGAATCAGCGTAGCTGTTTAAGGTTGTGAAGTGGCTTCCGCATTGATTTTGCTGGTCGGAGGGTCGCAAAAGGGGATCGCACTGCGACCGTCATAAATATGAGTCAGTTGCCACAGCGTCTGAATTCGGATCACGTGACCACGGGGAGGCTGCAAATGGTCCTGTCATTTTTGTCAGTGCCGTCGTAACTATGAATGGTCACTAAATGAATGGTTCTCAGACTACCGATATATATATATACATTTAATAAATATAAATTTAAGAAATAAACATAGATTAAAGAAATATTTATTTAATAAATAATAAATAAATAAATAAATAAATACACATACATTTTAAAAATACACATAAATTTAATCAGTAAATATAAACCTAACCAATAAATATAAAGTGAAAATCAATATCAATTTAAAAAATAAATGTAAATCTAATCAATAAATATAAATTAAAAAAATATTTCCTGACAGTTAGAACAACTAACCCGTGGAACTGCTTACCACCAGAAGTTGTGGATGCTCCAACACTGGAGGTTTTCCAAACAACACTGAACAGCCATTTGATTGAAATAATATAGAAGAATAGAATAGAATAGAAGAATAGAATAGAATAGAATAGAATAGAATAGAATAGAATAGAATAGAATAGAATAGAATAGAATAGAATAGAATTCTTTATTGGCCAAGTGTGATTGGACACACAAGGAATTTGTCTTGGTGCATATGCTCCCAGTGTACATAAAAGAAAAGATACCTTCATCAAGGTACAACATTTACAACACAATTGATGATCAATATATCAATATAAATCATAAGGATTGCCAGCAACAAGTTATAGTCATACAGTCATAAGTGGAAAGAGATTGGTGATGGGAACGATGAAACAATTAATAGTAGTGCAGATTCAGTAAATAGTCTGACAGTGTTGAGGGAATTATTTGTTTAGCAGAGTGATGGCCTTCGGGAAAAAACTGTCCTTGTGTCTAGTTGTTCTGGTGTGCAGTGCTCTATAGCGTCATTTTGAGGGTAGGAGTTGAAACAGTTTATGTCCAGGATGCGAGGGATCTGCAAATATTTTCATGGCCCTCTTCTTGATTCGTGCAGTATACAGGTCCTCAATGGACCTGTATACTGGTGGTCCTCGACTTACGACCACAACTGAGGCCAGAAATTATGTTGCTAAGCAAGACAGTTGTTAAGTGAATGTTGCCCTATATTACGACCTCTCTTGCCACTGTTGTTAAGTGAATCTCTTGTTAAGTTGATAAGTTATAGTAACCCGGTTGTTAAGTGAATCTGGTTTTCTCATTGATTTTGCTGGTCAGAGAAGATTGCAAAATGGGGGGGAGGGGGGTGTCATGTGACCCAGGATGCTGCGACCGACATAAATATGAATCAGTTGCCAAGCGTCTGAATTTCGATCACACGATCCTAGGACTGCTGTGTCATAAGTGTGAAAAACGGTCATAAATCCCTTTTTTCAGGTCTGTAGGAACTGTGGACAGTCACTGAATGAGCTGTTGTAAGTCAAGGACTCCCTGTATAGGATTTTCTGCTTGAGCAGGGGGCTGGACTAGAAGACCTCCGAGGTCCCTCCCAACCCTTGTTATTCTATAATTCTGTAAGGGATTCCTGCTCGAGCAGAGGACTGGTCTAGAAGACCTCCGAGGTCCCTTCCAACTCTGTTATTCTGTTGTAAATTTAAAAATAAATACAAATTTAATCAGCTAAAATAACCTGAGGTTTGGAACCCAGCCATGATCTGAGCGTTCTAAACAGAACAAATCCACCGTTATGAGCTGTCATTTATTGGGTTGAGAGCCCCGCTGGCCAACACAGCCGGGGCGTCTTGCAAACCGCTGAGCTTGTGGTGCGAACCCAGCCCTTGAAAAGAAAATCTTGCTCACGATCTCTTTCCAAAATATAATAACGGGTTCCTTAAAAACAAGGACCTCCCACACTTTTCCTTTCAATCCCCAGCAAAGGGCGATTCCCAACCGCAGGAACACAAACTGTGTGTTGTCTCCTTGTGAGACAACTGGCCACCTCAAGCCTTCCCAGCGAGTCCAACCAGTTGTTCGACGGAAACCAGGAACGGCTCACTTTCTGGCTAGGAAGGACAAACAAGTCACTGAAAGGGTGGTAATTAACTTCCGCAAGAAGATCTCTGCGGGACACGATGGCTCGTTGCGCCGAAGACATCCCGCGTCAGCCATGAGGACTAGAAACTTGAGATTATAGGGCTTGCTGGCGGATGAGTTTCCGTCAAGACAAAGGCTCCCAGGAAAGCCAAAGGCCCTTTGGCAGAGCCGATACCAGCATTGTGGGAAGGAAGGAAGGTTTAATTTGGTGAGGTTTGGCGTTATTGCAAAGTAAGCGACGGGTTGTTTAAAAGTCCAAATCTGAGGCTGTCGTTTTATTCTGAATTTTTCCTGAATTCCCGAAAAAAAAGATGGGAATTTTGCTCTTTTTAATCTTTCCGCATACACTTTTCTTCCCCTTCGGCTTTTTCCTACCACTTTTAGTTTCACTGGTGTTTTATACAAGTAGTCCTCGACTTACGACAGTCCATTGAGCAACCGTTCAAAGTTACTGGAAAAAAAAGCGACTTATGACCGTTTGTCACGCTTAAGGACCGTTGCAGCAGTCCCCTTGGTCCCATGTTCAAAACCCAGATGCTTTGTCAACTGACTCATATTTATGACGGCCGCGTGATTCCCTTTGGCGACCTTCTGGCAAAGGTCAAGATCAAAGGGGAAAGCCAGATCCACTTAACAACCGTGCGACGGACTTACGACCTGCAGCGATTCATTTAACGACCATGGCAATAAGGTCGTAACGTGGGGCGAAACTCACTTCCCAGATGTCTCTCTCAGCGTCAGAAACTTTGGGCTCAATTAGGGTTGTAAATCGGGGATTACGCTGTATTACGATAATTTTTATAAAATTCTTATTTGAAAAAAAAAGATTTGCAGTGTTCCTTCTGGGAAACAAGAGACAGCTGTCATGAATAGCCCGATTCTAGGTAGTCCTCGACTTACAACCGTTCCTTTAGTGACCATTCAATGTTACAACGGCACTGAAAAAAGGGACTTACGACTGTTTTTCACACTTACGACCGTTGTCGCATCTCCATGGCCCACGTGATCAAAATTCAGACGCTTGGCAATTGACTCATATTTATGACGGCCGCGGCGTCCTGGCGTCATGTGATCTCCATTTGAGTCCGACCTTCTCAGCCGGCTTCCGACAAGCAGAGTCAACGGAGGAAGCCGGATTCACTTAAGGACTGTGTGACTCACTTAACAACGGCAGTGATTTGCTTAACTGCTTGGGGGGCAGGGAAGCGGCTGGGAAATTCTGAGAGCAGAAATTGATGTCTATCTAGCAACGAAATCTTTGGTAAGGAGCCTCCTGTTTTCCCGTACAACGAGGAGAGCTAGAAACTTAATCTTTCCTTTTATCCTTTCTGCTAAAGCTGCGTGTTTTCGGAAACTCCCACCTCACACATAAATAAATGCAGGGTTGCCTTTTTTTAAATAAAATAAAATGAAATAAAATGAAATAAATAAAATAGAATAAAATAAAATAAAATAAAATAAAATAAAATAAAATAAAATAAAATAAAATAAAATAAAATAAAATAAAATAAAATAAAATAAAATAAAATAAAATAAAAACCAACCGATGATTTCAGGATTTATTTAGGAGCCTGAGACGCAGACTTTTTGGAAGACCCGTAGTTGGCAAGAAAAGAAAAGAACAAGAACAAGAAAAAAGGAATGAGATGATGGAGGAACCACAACACAAACACACCCAAAAAGGAGGGGGGAATGGTTTTTTGGGGGGGACAGTTCGGTATCTTAGATCGGCATACCCAGTTCTGGTCTCACTTGCTAGGCTTCTGCAAACGTATCACGAGGGTCACACCTTGGAGACAGGGGAAGGAAGGAAGGAAGGAAGGAAGGAAGGAAGGAAGGAAGGAAGGAAGGAAGGAAGGAAGGGGATTGGCAGGAGGAAAGATGAGATGGAGGGAGGGAGGGAGGGAAGGAAGGAAGGAAGGATGGGGATTGGGGGCAGGAGGAAAGAAGGAGGGAGGAAGGAAGGAAGGAAGGAGGGATTGGCAGGAGGAAAAACGAGAGGCAGGAGGAGGAGGAAGGAAGGAAGGAAGGAAGGAAGGAAGGAAGAGGATTGGTAGGAGGAAAGATGAGAGGGAGGGAGGGAGGGAAGGAAGGAAGGAAGGAAGGAAGGAAGGAAGGAAGGAAGGAAGGAAGGAAGAAAGAGGATTGGCAGGAGGAAAGAAGGGAAGGAAGGAAGGAAGGAAGGAAGGAAGGAAGGAAGGAAGGAAGGAAGGAAGGAAGGAAGGAAGGAAGGAAGGAAGGAAGAAAATTCTCACCCCAGGCCAAGTCTCGGAGCCAAATACCTGAAAATAACAACAAGGCCCAATTTTTTTTCCTTTGAATTTGTTCTCCCGCCCTCCCCAAAAGGCTCCAGGTGAGCTACAAACCGGGTCAAACCCCCCAATTAAAGTAAAACCGGAGGTCCGGGCAAAATCATTAGAATAATTACCATTCCCTTGCAGGCTTCTAACCTGCTCAGCCCTTCCCTTGTACGCTCCATTCCAATCATTCCCCCCCTTTGGAAGCTTTAGAAGAAAATATTATAATTTGCGAATCCTCGGTGCAACCTTTGAGCGTGAGGCTTTTCTCGCGGATGTTTTCGTGACCCAACTAGGGAATATCATCAGTGCTGGAAGGGAGGGGGATTTGCAGGGAGGGAGGGAGGAAGGAAGGAAGGAAGGAAGGAAGGAGGATTGGCAGGAGGAAAGATGAGAGGGAGGAGGAGGAAGGAAGGAAGGAAGGAAGGAAGGAAGGAAGGAAGGAAGGAAGGAAGGAAGGAAGGATTGGCAGGAGGAAGAAGGGAGGAGGAGGGAGGAGGAGGGAGGGATGGAAGGAAGGAAGGAAGGAAGGAGGGGATTGGCAGGAGGAAAGAAGGAAGGAAGGAAGGAAGGAAGGAAGGAAGGAAGGAAGGAAGGAAGGCAGAAAATTCTCACCCCAGGCCAAGTCTCGGAATCAAATACCTGAAAATAACAACAAGGCCCCATTTTTTTTCCTTTGACTTCGTTCTCCCGGCCTCCCCAAAAGGCTCCAGGTGAGCTACAAACCAGGTCAAACCCCCCAATTAAAGTACAACAGGAGGTCCGGGCAAAATCGTTAGAATAATTACCATTCCCTTGCAGGCTTCTAACCTGCTCAGCCCTTCCCTCGTACGCTCCATTCCAATCATTCCCCCCCCCCTTTGGAAGCTTTAGAAGAAAATATTATAATTTGCGAATCCTCGGTGCAACTTTTGAGCGTGAGGCTTTTCTCGCGGATGTTTTCGTGATCCAACTAGGGAATATCATCAATGCTGGAAGGGAGTTGGGTTTGCAGGGAGGGGGAGGAGGAGAAGGAGGAGGAGGAGGAGGAGGAGGAGAGCTGTGGAGTCCTTGGAGGTCTCTGAGTTTGGTTGTTTCCTTGCAGACGTTTCTGGGTAACATAACCAGTCCTAGTAGGGAGTGGGGTTTGGGAGGAGGAGGAGGAGGAGAACTGTGGAGTCCTTGGAGGTCTCTGAGTTTGGTTGTTTTAGACGTTTCATAGAATAGAATAGAATAGAATTTTTATTGGCCAAGTGTGATTGGACACACAAGGAATTTGTCTTGGTGCAGATGCTCTCAGTGTACATAAAAGAAAAGATACCTTCATCAAGGTACAACATTTACAACACAATTGATGATCAATATATCAATATAAATCATAAGGATTGCCAGCAACAAGTTATAGTCATACAGTCATAGTGGAAAGAGATTGGTGATGGGAACTATGAAACGATTAATAGTAGTGCAGATTCAGTAAATAGTCTGACAGTGTTGAGGGAATTATTTGTTTAGCAGAGTGATGGCCTTCGGGAAAAAACTGTTCTTGTGTCTAGTTGTTCTGGTGTGCAGTGCTCTATAGCGTCGTTTTGAGGGTAGGAGTTGAAACAGTTTAGGTCCAGCATGCGAGGAGTCTGTAAATATTTTCATGACCCAACTAGGGAACATCATCAGTGCTGGAAGAGAGCAAGGTGTGCTATCTGTTCATATATAAGTGGCTTGCCTTGTCAATATCCATGGGAGTGTTTTATTCTTGGTGGTTCTTTGGTTAGGCTGCGGTTTACTGTTCGATTTGTTTATTCAGTTGGTATTGGTGTATGGTGAATTGGTGTAAGGAACGCCCTTCTGGCACTGATAATGTTACCTAGTTGGATCATGAAACGTCTGCAAGGAAACGACCAAGCTCTGAGAGCACCAAGGACCCCACAGTCGTCATTGTCCTCCTCCTCCTCCTCCTCCTCCTCCTCCCAAACCCCACTCCCTACTAGCACTGATTATGTTACCCAGTAGGGTCATGAAACGTATGCAAGGAAACAACCCAGCTCAGAGAGCACCAAGGACCCCATAGTTCCATTCTGAGCTAGAAATATTCTCTTCTATCAATATTGCTGTCACCAAACCTGCGTAGTCTTTCGTGAATCTTCCGCAATTCAGTTAAACGTGTTCCTTAAATATTTTTTTTTTGCACTTCCCTAAACTTTTCATTTTATCATCGATCCGACGTACTCCTGATTATTCTGACAATCTGATTAATTAGCCAAATCCAACCTTTCTCAAGCTCTGAGGTTTTAAATTGGAAACTGGACGTCAACTCCCAGAATTCCCCTATAAATCCTCTGAATTTTTTAGTGTCAAACTTGCCAGAGAAACTTCAATCTCACAAATAAATTCATGCAACCCCTTGAACTTGGTTAGAGTGGACTCTGATTTGATTTCTTAATTTTTAGAGGAGGCAAGTTTGCATTTTGCGTGAATGGAGGCCATTAGATTTATTTATAGGTTAGAATTGGAGGCCTTTGAACTCTGGTGCTCGAGAAGACTCCTGCGAGTCCCTTGGATTGCAAGGCCATCCAACTGGTCAGTCCTAGAGGAGATCAACCTTGACTGCTCTTTAGAAGGCCAGATCCTGAAGAAGAAACTCAAATAGTTTGGCCACATATGAGTAAATTTAGGAAATATTTTGTATTAGATTTATTTCTGAAGGAGAGGGGAATTGAGAGTGTGATTATGTGTGGAGTGACTAGAGATTATAATTTAGGAATTATTTTGGATTATGATTGTTAGTTTTGATACCCTGCATTTTGTTCTGGGAAGTTGGGGTGGGGGTGGGGGTAAGGGGAGGGAATTGGGGGTTGAGGGTAGAGGATGGAGTGATGGTTAATGTACAGGGATTATTGAAGATGTATAAATATAATTAATGTAGGGTCGGGTCTGCCCAGTTACCATTTTAGAACGGTGGGGAGGGAGAAAAGAGGAGAGAGTAGGAGGTAGGAAAGAGGAGAAGAGGAAGGAAGAGGGGTAGAAGAGGGAGAAGGAAGGCGTAGGGTGGAGGGAGGAGAGGATGTAGATAAGAGAAAGAGAGGAAGGTCTGGAAAGTAAAAGAAGGTAGAAGAGGGAAGAGTGTTAAAAAGGGGTGGTGGTGACTGGGCAAGCCCGACTAATTGTATATAACTGTACATTGGATGAGCTGTTTGATATGATTGTAAAAATAAAACTTTTTTATGAAAAAAAAAAAGAGAAGGAAGGACTCACTGGAGAAGAGCCTAATGCTGGGAACGATGGAGGGCAAAAGAAGAAGGGGACGACAGAGAACGAGGGGGCTGGATGGAGTCACTGAAGCAGCAGGCATGAGTTTAAATGGACTCCAGAGGATGGTAGAGGACAGGAAGGCCTGGAGGAACATTGTCACAATGGGTCAGACATGACTTTGCGACTAATAACAAAATAATTGGAGGGTGAAGGGGGGGGAATAGAATCATCTTCTTTTAACGACCCCATAATCCCTTGCAGGGTGGAATCTGGGCAACTAAATGGAGCTGAGTGTTTACTGGCCGGATGCCTTTCTTGTCACCAGTGCGGAGTTTTTCCCCCCAGCAGATATATTCTCATTGTGCCCAGAGAGAAAAATATCTGCCTCTACCTAGGATCGAACTCACAGCCTCTAGATTCTGAGGCGAGAGATCCACCTCTGGACCACTGCACCACTGGGGCAGGGTGGGGGGAAAGTGGAAACAGAAGGACATATATTAAATAGAGATTGCTTTAAATTTCCAACCCTGAATAAACTCTGTGAATTATTACATCGCTCGGTAGGGAAACCTAAGTCCATTTGAATATGCTTATTAAAGCATAACCGCTCAATGTTCACACCAAGGCAGCAATGCATTTAAATGCGCTGGAATTCCTTTTTCGCAACACCCTAGAATGACAATTAAAGCTGCCATTGTTGTTGTTGTTCTTATCATTCAAAATGGCTTATTAAAATAAGTGGGCGGTGTATAAATTAGCTATAATTGGACAGAAACCTCTGGCGTCTTTCTTTTAGATCCGTCGGGTTTCTTTTCTTTTCTTTTCTTTTTTTAACCTCAACAAATTTAAGACGTACGGACTTCTATAACTGTCTGGTTCGGTTCTGCAACCCAACAAGAAAAACACAGACTTCAGAGGATAATTAGAACTGCAGAAAAAATAATTGCTACCAACCTGCCTTCCATTGAGGACCTGTATATTGCACGAATCAAGAAGAGGGCCATGAAAATATTTGCAGATCCCTCGCATCCTGGACATAAACTGTTTCAACTCCTACCCTCAAAATGACGCTATAGAGCACTGCACACCAGAACAACTAGACACAAGAACAGTTTTTCCCCGAAGGCCATCACTCTGCTAAACAAATAATTCCATCAACACTGTCAGACTATTTACTGAATCTGCACTATTAATCGTCTCATAGTTCCCATCACCAATCTCTTTCCACTTATGACTGTATGATTATAACTTGTTGCTGGCAATCCTTATGACTTATATTGATATATTGATCATCAATTGTGTTGTAAGTGTTGTACCTTGATGAACGTATCTTTTCTTTTATGTACACTGAGAGCATATGCACCAAGACAAATTCCTTGTGTGTCCAATCACACTTGGCCAATAAAAATTCTATTCTATTCTATTCTATTCTATTCTATTCTATTCTATTCTATTCTATTCTATTCTATTCTATTCTTCAACTCCCAGAATTCCCCAGCCGGCCTTGCCATTCAGCCAAGTTGGTCCTTAACCAGCCTCCACTGCATCATTCTTTCTGAAACTCAACTTATAACCCACTCATTTAATGACCGTTGAAAGTTACGGCACTGAAAAAAAGCCACTTGTGACCGTTTTTCACACTTATGACTGTTGGAGCATCCCCATCGGAGCTGGTATTCAACCGGTTGTGCCGGTTTGGGAAAACTGCCCAAATTTAGGGACATTTTTGAGGCCGGGTGATTGCGTGGAAGGCAAGCGAGCGAGCAGGGGTGAAATGCTCCCGGTTTGGACCGGATTACGCAATCCGGTACCAATGAGGGCGGGTAGTTCAGAGAACCGGTAGCAAAAATCCCTGCCCCCCCTCCCCACACTTCCCAGCCTCACTGTTCCTCTTCTCTGTCCCTGAAGCTCTCGGTGGTGATATAGCTGCAAATGGCCTTAAATGACTGCCCTTTGAAGCACCGCACTACAGCTGATCAGCGCTGTAGGTAGCTAGTAGACAGGTGCCTCTGTTTTTAAAGAAGGTAGACTGGTGCACTCCCCAAAAAATGGCAATTAGTAGACCGGTGCCTCTGTTGTTAAAGAAGGTAGACCGGTGCCTCCCAAAAAAGGCAATTAGTAGACCGGTGCCTCTGTTGTTAAAGAAGGTAGACAGGTGCGCTCCCAAAAAATGGCAATTAGTAGACCGATGCCTCTATTTTTAAAGAAGGTAGACCGGTGCCTCCAAAAAGAAGGCAATTAGTAGACCGGTGCCTCTATTTTTAAAGAAGGGATACCGGTGCCTCTAAAAAAAAAGGCAATTAGTAGACCGGTGCCTCTATTTTTAAAGAAGGTAGACTGGTGCGCTCCCAAAAAAAGGCAATTAGTAGACCGATGCCTCTATTTTTAAAGAAGGTAGACCGGTGCCTCCAAAAAAAAGGCAATTAGTAGACCGATGCCTCTATTTTTAAAGAAGGGAGACCGGTGCCTCCAAAAAAAGGCAATTAGTAGACCGGTGCCTCTATTTTTAAAGAAGGTAGAGTGGTGCACTCCCAAGTTTTGTATACTTTATTATTTTTATTATTTATGATTATTGGCCATGCCCATTCAGTCACCTGACCACCAAGCCACACCCACCAATTAAGCCACGCCCACAGAACCGCTAGGGAAAATTTTTAGATTTCACGCCTGAGAGCAAGCAAAGCACATGGTGGAAAGCCGGGCGCATGCACAGAAGGCCGGGCGTGGGAAGCGAACACGCGCAGCAAACCGGTGGTAAGAATATTGGAAACCCACCGCCGATCGCCATGGTCCCGTGATCAAAATTCAGCAGCTTGTCAACTGACTCATATTTATGACGGTGTCCCGAGGGGGAGGGTGTCACGTTATCTCCTTTGGTGACCTTCCGGAAACCAAAGTCAAAGTCAAAATCTGGGGAAGCCAGATTCACTTAACAACGGTGTGACCGGCTTAGCAACTGCAGTGAGTCATTTAACGACCGTGGCAAGAAAGGTCGTAACACGGGGCGAAACTCACTTCACAGATGTCTCGCTTAGTCTCAGAAGCTTAGGGCTCAGTTATGGTCCTAAGTCGAGGATTATGGTGATGATTTTTATAAAATTCTTTGTTGAAAAAAGATTTGTATTGATCCTTCAAGAAACCAACAGAAAGCTGACGGGTCATGAATATCCCGATTATAGGTAGTCCTCGACTTATAACCGTCCATTTAGCGACTGTTCAATGTTACAATGGCGCTGAAAAAAGGGATTTATGACCGTTTCTCGCACTTATGACCTTTGTAGCATCTCTGTGGCTATATGAACAAAATTCAGGTGGCCACTGACTCATATTTATGACGGATGCAGTGTCTCGGGGTCACGCGATCCGCCTTTTGTGACCTTTTTGACAACCAAAGTCAAACGGGAAACCAGATTCACTTAACGACCACCTTACTCTCTAATCAGCTGCCGCGATTCACTTAACAGCGGTGGTCGCTGAAATGGGACAAAACTCACTGTACAAATTTCTCATTCCGCAAGATAAATTCGGGGCGCAATTGTGGTCGTAAGTCGAGGACTTACTCACATCTGCCAGGACATTTCCGTAGCAAAAGAAAGACGTTTGATTTGTTAATCTACTATCTCACAGAAATTCCCCTGCTGCTTCTATTCTTGTTTGAAGAGAATAAAAATGAGATTGAATTCCAGAGTGAGAAGTCATAAACTCCTTGGTTTCAAAGCATCGTGGTTAATAAGTGACTCGGGTTTAAAACCTGCTCCCCCCACCCACCCACCCGACTTTCATTAAGCCTGTTTGCTCCAAGCTATTCCTGCTTACTCTCAGGGTGCTTCTCTTGAATTATAAGGAGCTGAGCAACCTTGGGAGATATGAGCACAAAACAACTCACGGCTTAGTTTAACCAAGGGGTTCGACCCATTTTGTGAGATCTGGCATAATGGCAGGATGGAGCTTCCTTTTAGAGACGCAGTCTATCCTTGAATCATCGATGCTAAGAGAAGAGGACCAGATAGGGAGTCCACAGCAGGTAGGCCCAACATTGATGACGCTAAGAGAAACATGTGTAAAATGAGTTTTGCGCCATTTTTACAACCTTTCTTGGCACGGTTGTTAAGTAGATCACTGCTGTTGATAAGTGAATAACTTGGTTGTTAAGTGAATTGCTCCCATTGATAAGTTAATAACTTGGTTGTTAAGTGAATCACTGATGCTGATAAGTTAATAACTTGGTTGTTAACTGAATTGCTCCCATTGATAAGTTAAGTTAATAACTTGGTTGTTAAGTGAATCATTGCTGTTGATAAGTTAATAACCTGGTTGTTAATTAAATTGCTCCCATTAATAAATTAAAAATAAAACGGGGTTTTATTATTTTTATCGCAATTTTTTAATATTCGGCCTTATTTAATAAGTTTTTTAATTGGTGTTTTATTTTGTATTTATATGTATGTTTTTATTAGGCTGTAAACCGCCCTGAGTCCCCTGGGAGATAGGGCGGTATAAAAATGCGATAAAATAAAATAAAATAAAATAAATAATAATCTGGTTGTTAAGTGGATCACTGCCATTGATAAGTTAATAACTTGGTTGTTAAGTGAATCACTGATGCTGATAAGTTAATAACTTGGTTGTTAAGTGAATCACTGATGCTGATAAGTTAATAACTTGGTTGTTAACTGAATTGCTCCCATTGATAAGTTAAGTTAATAACTTGGTTGTTAAATGAATCATTGCTGTTGATAAGTTAATAACCTGATTGTTAATTAAATTGCTCCCATTGATAAATGAAAAATAAAACGGGGTTTTATTATTTTTATCGCAATTTTTTAATATTCGGCCTTATTTAATAAGTTTTTTAATTGGTGTTTTATTTTGTATTTATATGTATGTTTTTATTAGGCTGTAAACCGCCCTGAGTCCCCCGGGAGATAGGGCGGTATAAAAATGCGATAAAATAAAATAAAATAAAATAAATAATAATCTGGTTGTTAAGTGGATCACTGCCATTGATAAGTTAATAACTTGGTTGTTAACTGAATTGCTCCCATTGATAAGTTAATAACTTGGTTGTTAAGTGAATCACTGCCATTGATAAGTTAATAACCTGGTTGTTAAGTGAATCGCTTCCATTGACAAGTTAATAACTTGGTTGTTAAGTGAATCACTGCCGTTGATAAGTCAATAACCTGGTTGTTAAGTGAATCTGGGTTCCCCATTGACTTCGCTCGTCGGAAGGTCTCAAAAGGAGATCACATGATCCCAGGTCATTGCAACCGTCATAAATATGAACCACCTGCCAAGTATCCAAATTTTGATCACGTGAGGCTGCAGAGGTCATAAGTGCGAAAAACGGTCCCAAGTCACTTTTTTCATTGCCGTTGTAACTTTGAATGGTCACTAAATGAACCGTTATAAGTCGAGGTCTATCTGTAGACTTTTAAGACTGCAGCGTCAGAGCCTAGCGTGGATTTGAGAACTGCAGTGTTGTACACTTACTCACACCCACGCTGGTGGATAATCCTAATTATAGGGTGCAGAAACAGGCCACTCTGCCAGGCCAAATACCTACAGAAAGACAACCCTTTCGCTACAGCAGCCCAGACGGCTTCTCAAACGGGGAGCCAAACTCTAAAGTAAAAACCAAAACCAAAATATAAAAATAAGAGAACCTCTTTAACTCTTTCCCACCACTTTCCAAACTTTTCCAAACTTACAACTTCGCTGGTTGAAAAATAGCAAAATCAAAAAGAGAGAAAGAGAGAAGCAAAAAAATAAATAAAAAATCTCGTATTTCTCAAAGCAAGCCTTTCGTCTGAGGTCAAACGGCCGGCACACCTATTCCAAGAATTCTTCAAACTTTTAAGCAATGCCTAAGTAAAGCCCTTCCCCCCCCCCACCCCCCCACCCCCGTCCTTCGGAGGACTCAATTCATGTGCTTCAATTTTCTGTTTCCCAAAACTCACAACTTGCGGGCTTCCTGGCAAAGATATTTGGCAGATTGTTTGGTTTTCCCATCCAATCTCCCTCAAGCTGAAGACAGTGGTATGTCATGAGTTACATAAGTATGAACACTTAGAGGAGAGGAGAGGAGAGGAGAGGAGAGGAGAGGAGAGGGGAGGGGAGGAGGAGAGGGGAGAAGAGAAGAGAAGAGAAGGAAGGAAGGGAAGGGAAGGAGGAAGAGGAGGAGGAGAAGAGAAGAGAAGAGAAGAGAAGAGAGAAAGAGAAGAGGAGGAGAAGACAGAAAGAAAGGAGGAGGAGGAGAGAAAAGGAAAGAAAAAAGAAAAGAGAACTGAGAAAGAGAGAAGAGAAAAAGAGAAAAAGAGAAAAAGAAAGGAAAAAGAAGAGAAATGAGAGAGAGGAGAAGAGAAAAGGAAAGAAAAAAGAGAAGAGAGAAGAAGAGAAATGAGAAAGAGAGAAGAGAAGAAAAGAAAAGGAAAAGAAAAAAGAAGAGAAGAGAAGGGGAAGGGAAGGGAGGAGAGGGGAGAGGAGAAAAAGGATGAGAGAGAGCGAGGAGAGGAGAGGAGAAGACAAAAGGAAAGGAAAAAAGAAAAGAAAAAAGTAGAGAAGAGAAAAGACGAAAAGAGAAAAAGAGGAGAGAAAATAAAAAAGAGAAGACAAGAGGGGAAAAAGGACAAAATAAAAGAAGAAAGGAGAAAAGAAGGAAGGAAAAGCGAGAAGAGAAGAGAAGAAGGAAGGGAGAAGAAAAGAAGGAAGAGAAGACAAAAGAAAACAAGGGAGCAGAAAGAGAAGGGGAAAAAGAAAAGGATGCCCCTTATTGTCATAGCATGAAAATCCGAAAGAAAGGAGGCGAAGCTTCTTCCGAACTCTCCTTTTTAATCTCCAGCCATCCCAGGACCAAACAAAACTTTTGCAAAAAGTTTTCTGCAAAACTTTTTGCTTCCGAAATGATGGGCAGCTTCTCCCCAGCCTCATCCTCAGCCTTCCACTCTCCCAAAAGTTTCAACCTTGCAAAAATTCTCCCAGATCCTCCTTCTTCCTTCCCTCCTTCCCTCTTCCCCCCACCCACCCCCAGCCGCCCCATTTTCCCCCTTCCCGGCCAAAGTTCATCCTTAGGGAAATCCCCCCCAGCACCCCCACCGATCCACGACCTCCCCCACTCCACGCTCCTAACCGGGAGCGAAAAACCTCCAGCCGGAGAAACAAGAAGCTGGGCTCTCTATCTGTTGAATTTCTGCCTGCCTTGCTTGCCTGCTTAGCCAGATAGTTGTCAAAAAAATCCCATCGCGGGGAAACCGCAAAAAGAATCGTTCCGTAGGAAAGTCGCCTGCTTTTTCGGGGTCCCTCTCTTTAAGAGGTTTGAGGTCCAGCAGAAATGTGATGCGAGGGCGGGGGGGCTGATCCTCAAAACGGGGGGTGGGTGGGCAGGTTGAACCCCAAAACAAAGGCTTTTTTTTTTTTTACCTGGTTTAGCAAAGAAGCCGAGATCGCGGAGCAGGAATCAGCCAGCCGCGGCTTCTTTCTTTCCCAGCAATAACCGTTTTGCTCCTGTGCAGGCAGGCGGGTATTAAATTTACCAGCTGACCTGAGGCTCAGGTAACCAGGTTGCACAACTTCCTGTTTACCTGGGCAATTCTCTTTCCTGTGCTTTTTTTTTTTTTTAATTTTTTTGCACACCAGACAGTCTCGGTGCAAAGCTAAGATCTCTGAGCTGCCTGCATCCCAGATCTGCATGGAAAAAGGGTGCCCTGTTCGGATTCAGCAAAATGCACACACACACACACACAATCATAGGTCGTTGGTGTTCTCTGAGCTTGATTGGGGTGTTCTTGGTTTGTTTGTTTTTTTGCAGACATTTCATGATCCAACTAGGGAACATCATCAGTCCTAGAAGGGAGTGAGGTTGGTGGGGGAAGGAGGAAGAGGAAGAGGAGGAGGACCACGACAACACTAAAAGCTGAATTCCCTATCTGTTGAAATCTGCTTGGCTGCCAGATTTATTTTATTTTATTTTATTCTATCCTATCCTATCCTATCCTATCCTATCCTATCCTATCCTATCCTATCCTATCCTATCCTATCCTATCCTATTCTATTCTATTCTATTTTATTTTATTTTATTTTGCCAAACACAACAGTATATATAAGTATAAGCATGAAATAACCATACAAATTGGATACAACCAAAGGGAACATTAGGACAGGAACGGTAGGCACGCTGGTGCTCTTATGCACGCCCTATCCTGGGCAACGAAAGAGTTTCACTCAAGAAAGAGGAGAGCCATTCTATGGGAAAGTCAGCTGCTCTTTCGTGGTCTCCCTCTTTACAGGCTTGAGATCCAGCAGAAATGTATAGCGGGGGGTGGGATGATCCCAGAAATGGAGGGAGGGGGGCCTTGAATCCCAAAGCAGAGGCCCTTGTTATCTAGTTTGCAAAGAAACCGAGATGGCGGAGGAATCCTGCATCCGGTTTTGGTCGCCACATCTCAAAAAAGATGTTGAGACTTTGGAAAAGTGCACAGAAGAGCAACTATTTATTTATTTATTTTTATTTATATATTTGTCAAACACAACAATATATATAAGTATGAAATAACCATACGAATTGGATACAACCAAAGGGAACATTAGGACAGGAACGGTAGGCACGCTGGTGCTCTTATGCCCGCCCCTTACAGACCTCTTAGGAATGGGGTGAGGTCAACAGTAGATAGTTTTTGGTTAAAGCTTTGGGGATTTTGGGAAGAGACCACAGAGTCTGGTAGTGCATTCCAGGTGTTAACAACTCTGTTACTGAAGCCATATTTTCTACAATCAAGATTGGAGCGGTTCACTTTAAGTTTAAATCTATTGTGTGCTCGTGTATTGCTGTGGTTGAAGCTGAAGTAGTCTTCAAAAGGAAGGACATTGTAGCAGATGATTTTATGAGTTATACTCAGGTCATGTCGAAGGCGGCGGAGTTCTAAATTTTCTAAACCCAGGATTTCAAGTCTGGTGGCATAAGGTATTTTGTTGTGATCAGAGGAGTGGAGAACTCTTCTTGTAAAATATTTCTGGACACGCTCAATTGTATTAATGTCTGAAATGAAGTATGGGTTTCAGGCAGGCGAGCTGTACTCGAGAAATGGTCTAGCAAATGTTTTGTATGCTCTGGTTAGTAGTGTAATCTTTCTGGAGAAGAAGCTAACTATGAGGATTAAAGGCCTGGAGGCTAAAACATACAAAGAGATTTCAGGAACTGAGTAATGGCCAGTCTAGTGAAAAGAAGGACTATGGGGGACATGACAGTGGTCTTCCAATATCTCAGGGGCTGCCCCAAAGAAGAGGGAGTCAAGCTATTCTCCAAAGCACCTGAAGGCAGGACAAGAAGCAACGGATGGAAACCAATCGAGGAGAGAAGCCATCTGGAATGAAGGACAAACTTCCTAACAGTGACATCAATCAATCAGTGGGACACCTTATCTCAGGGGTGAAATGCTCCCGGTTCGGACCGGATCGCATGATCCGGTAGCTATCGTGGCCGGTGGTTCGGCGATACGGTAGTAATGGCGGAGCAAATCTCCATCCACCCGCCCGGGTGTCATTACTTCCTGGTTTTAACCAGGAAGTAATGTGTTTTTTACCTTCTGCGCATGCACAGAAGCTCTGCATGCTCATGTGATGTGCGCATGTGGGCGGTGCATGCACTTCCGAACCAGTAAAGAAGGTAAGTAGATTTCACCCTTGCCTTATCTTCAGAAGTTGTGGGTGTTTCATCGTTGGAGGTTTTTAAGAAGAGACTGGACAGCCACTTGTCCGAAATGATATAGGGCAGTGATGGGGAACCATTTTGGCACCAAGTGCCCAAACCAGAATGTGTGAGCGTGCCAGCCACCTGGTGTTCAGGTTTCCCAGTGCCTGAAGGAAGTTCCGGAAGTCCAGAAACGGGTCCATTTCCAGCCTCTGGAAGGCCTCCAGAGTCCGGGGGAGGTTATTTTCACCTTCCCAGAGGCTCAAAGAAAGCCTCCAGTGCCTGGGCAGGACGAAAAATGGGCCTACCAGAAGTCCTGAAATGGGTCCGTTTCCGGCCTCCGGATGGCCTCCAGAGCCCGGGGGAGGCCGTTTTTGCCCTTCCAGAGGCTCAAGGAAAGCCTCCAGAGCCTGAGGAGGGCAAAAATGCCCTCCATATGGTGCAGGAAGCTGAGTAGGCCACACCCCTATGGCCACGCCCACCCAGCAACCAGGCAGAGAACCAGTTGCTAAAAATTTTTAATCACACCCCTGGTTTCCATATGTACGTCATACATTGTATATTACTCTGGTGCATGATCTTACTGTATATCATAATGGTATATACATATTGCACACACTATACCGGCACCAGTAGAATTTAGTCATATTAACCTGTTTGTGGTGTTTGTTAGGAAATTGTTATTTGCCTAACTAGTTGGCCAGGCAATATAAAAACTATGTATGTTTGTAGTAAGAAAGGTATTATATTGCTTTAAGGCTGCGCTGCATCATGCAAGCATCCTGATTGGCTGAGCTCTGTAGCCAATGTATAAAAGGACTACTAAATTATGGCTTGTGGGGAATCTACAGGGACGCTACAGCATTGTTACCTGATGACATGCTGCAACTGTATATTTGAGCTTTACGATCGTTGCTTGATAATGGCTAGTTACTGATTCCTCAATATTTACTGGCTGTTGTGTATTGAACTGTGTTTTGCCGAACTGAAAGAAGACCTTGTTTGTTGTGCAATTGTGTGTATGACCTGGATTGTTTTTGGACTATGACTTTGCCTTTTCCCTAAAAGTAAAAGAATATCAAATCCCAGTTTGTCTGTGTAGTGACTGTTATCGTCCACAACCCAGTCTCAGTCGTTTTCATGCGTAGGGTACTCTGCTTAATAGTCCACAACCTTGGTTGTGAACCCAGATTACCCTTAACAGTGCTATGTTGTGTTTAGGAGTCTGACAGCCCCGTGGGGTAGCAGCTGTCTTCAAACGTCGTTTTTAAACCTATTAAACTAGACGTTCCCAATTCCTGCAGCCATTCATCGTATTTTTTTCACCTCCTGCCAACCCCCCCACCGCCCCAATCATCTTTGTCGTTCTTCTCTGCGCTCTTTCCAAAGTGCTCCAGCAGGGGGTTGGACTAGATGACCTCCAAGGTCCCTTCCAACCTTATTGTTCTATGCGTCTCAACAATTTGGTTATTGTCCCTTCCTAGCAGACTCACACCAGGATCTAAGTGTGAACGGGGGGTTTCCCCCCAATCCTCCCCCCCTCCCCGCTTGGGAACATCAAAACAAGGAGAGCATCAAATTAGGAGTGACCTAATTCAATTCTTCCTCCATTTGGATGGATGGATGGATGGATGGAAACTACCTAGAATTCCTGCTGGATGAAAAGGTTTCTTTCTTTGGCTGAAGGACCCTCAAATTTCCCCTTCCTCTTGGATTGTCTATCTCCCTCCCTCCCCCTTGACTTCCCCATTGCCTTGAATCCCATCCTGCTTGCGTGCACAAAGACCTATTTTATACCCGGCTGCCAACTAGGGTCATTGGCAATGGGTGCCAATCTGGTGCCAGACCAGGAACGCAAGAAAAAGGAATTGCTCGCATCTCTCGAACTTCTGCATGAATTATTGCAGCCAGGCGAGAAAGGGGTGTGTGTGGTTTTTTTGCAACTGGACACACACACCCCCACAAACACTCACGCCCATGCCAACTAAGGCCAGGTGGATTTTCCACTTGAAAAGCACCATTCAGAGCTCAACCGAGCGCCAGACGAGAAAGGCTGAGTCTCAACAGCTCCCCCCCCCCGCTCTTTGCGGCCCCTTGGCCAGCAGCTGTTCTGGGGGGCCGACGAAGCACAAATCGAGATATGGAAGAATTCATTTGCACATTCCTGAACGTGAGTCTGGGACAGGAGTTGTGCAACCCGCTCCCTATTTGGGCCTTCCCGACAATTCTCTGGGGTTCTCCTAGATCTTTTTTTCGTGGTGGTCGTTATAGTTTAGTTTAGTTTTTTAGTTTTTAGTTTTTACTTTTATTTAGATTTTTATACCGCCCTTCTCCCGAAGGACTCAGGGCGGTGTACAGCCAAGTAATAAAACCATACAATATACACATTAAAACAAAAAACTTAAAACCAAGCATAATTATATAAATGGCCGAAATTTAAAACAGTCAATTTTAAAACCCTAAAATTCATACATAGCCCCAATAAAATTTATTAAAACTTTTAAGCCAGTTTGTTTTTAATTCAGATTTTTTTTTAAAAAAAATTATTTTCATCCTTTATTTTTTGGCTCTTTTTTTTTTTTAAATTAAGACGATCCTAGGATCGTCTTAATTTTTTTTAAAAAAAAGCCAAAAAATAAATGATGAATCCTTGAATACGCCGCCTTGTTCTATGCGCCGGTTGCACAAGCGCACACCCAACCTGCCGCTGATAAATAAATGAAATAAACGGTGTGAGCTTGCGCAGCCGGAGCATGGAACAAGCATGGAACAAGCAATATTCAAGGAGAGGGACTCCAGTAACTTTTGGACGCTGGCCTTCCCTAAGTATACGCCACGTGGTGAAGGAAGAGCGGGCGGCGGCTACGGGGCAAGACTGGTGTTGGGGAATGGTGCATTCCCTGGCCCAGTTGAGGCAGGTGGTGAGCAGATGGTGGCTCCCGGGTTTCAGAGGAATGAGGCATCCCTGGGCCCTGGGCCCTGACCAAAGGCGAAGGGCGAATGGGCAGCGAGCAGGCACCAGCTCCAGAGAAAGGCCGGAGTCAGGGAATGGGGCATTCCTGACCCGATTGGGGCAGGCGGCAGCTCCAGGGCCTCGGGGAATGGGCCCCGGCCCCTGACCGAAGGGCAAGCAGGTGGCGAGCTGCCTTCCCGGTGTCCCGGTGTCCAGCTTGCGAAGGCTGGACTGCGGGCCGTGGACTGGTTCGGGGGCGTGGCCAGCCAGCGATTGCTACCGGATCGGCGAACCAGACCCAATCTCCGCTACCTACTTGCCCGATCCGGTCCGATCCGGTAGCATTTCACCCCTGGTCCACCCCCCAAAACAATAAGCCAAACTTTATTTCGGAAGAGGAAAAAAAAATACGAATTTTGGCTATTTTAAAACAATCCAGCCGGCTCTTCTTCCCCGGAGCAATTTCCACCTGTCAAGTGGATTCCGTCTGGAGGTGGGGGTCATGACACCAGGTCACCCTTCATATAGGCTCCAGTTCGTCTGCCGCCCATTTCCGGAAGGATCTGTCTCGACACGTCGTTTTTCCCATCCCCTCTTCTTGTTTTCTTTTAAAGACAAGAAGTTGGAACTTCCCACCCAGGTTGGAAAAGGACACTGCGGAAATTGTGGGGCTCAAGGTAACACAAACTCTGCAACAAATCGCACCCAGGTCCCGGCAGGGAAGGGGCATCTGCTAAATCAGGGTTTATTGAACTTGGCTGCTTTAAGGTGGGTGGGATTCTGGGGGCTGCTGCTGAAGTCCAAATGGCCAAGTTTGAGAAACAGGGATTTGTTTATCCCAACCAGTCTCAACCTCCTACGTAGCATCTTCCAGGTTGCCTTGGACTGCAACTCCCATCATCATTGGTCATGTGAGCTGGGGATGATGGGGCGGTTCTCCCACCCATCAGCTCATCTAAAGTCTCGCTCTAGTGTTTTTTTAGGATGCAAGGAAGAACTTGGTCGGTTGGTCCTGTCCAATTGTCGCTTTCTTTTAAATCTCCTTCTCCTCCTTCTCCTCATCGCCTTCTCCTTCTTCCCCTCCACTTCCATCTTCTCATCATCTCTCCTATCTTCTCATCTTTTCCTTCCTTTTCTACTCCTTGTCCCTCTCCTCCTCTCCATCTCCTCCTTCTAATCTTCTACTCCATCTTCTCCTTCTCCTTCCTCTTGATACTCCTCCCTGTCCTCCTCCTCCTCATTGCCTTCTCCTTCTCCTTCTCCCCGCCACTTCCTTCACCTCCTCCTTCTTCTCATCTCTTCTATCTTCATCTCTTCCTTCCTCTTCTCCTCCTCCTCCCTCTCCTCCTCCTCCTCCCTCTTATTTCTAATCTTCATCTCCTCCTTCTCCTTCCTCTTCCTCCTTCCTCTTCTGCTCCTCTTCCTCCTCCTCCTCCTCCTCCTTCTCCTCCACCTCCTCCATCTTCTCCTTCTTCTCATTTCTTCTATCTTCTCATCTTCTCCTTCCTCTTCCTCCTTCCTCTCCTCCATCTTCTCATCTCTCTCTCCTCCTCCTCTTCCATCTTCTCCTTCTTTTCATTTCTATCTTCTCATCTTCTCCTTCTTCCTTCCTCTCCTCCATCTTCTCCTTCCTCTCCTCCTCCTCCTCCTCCTCATTGCCTTCTCCTTCTTCTCCTCCACTTCCTCCATCTTCTCTTTTTTCTCATCTCTTCTATCTTCTTGTCTTCTCCTTCCTCTTCTCTTCCTTCCTCTCCTCCATCTTCTCCTCCTCCATCTTCTCCTTCTCCTTCTTCTCTTCTATCCTCATCTTTTCTTCTTCTCCTCCTCCATCTTCTTTCTAATCTTCATCTCCTCCTTCTCCTTCCTCTTCCTCCTTCCTCTTCTGCTCCTGTTCCCTCTCCTCCTCCTCTTCTTCTTCTCATTGCCTTCTCCCTCCCCTCCCCCTCCTCCACCTCCTCCTTCTTCTCATCTCTTCTATTTCTCATCTTCCCCTTCCTCTTCTCCTCCTTCCTCTCCTCCATCTTCTCCTCCTCCATCCTCTCCTTCTCATATCTTCCCTCCCCTCCTCCTCCTCTTCCATCTTCTTTTCATTTTCTCCTCCTCCTCCATCTCCTCCTCCTCCTCCTGAGTCCATAAATGAAAGCCAGGCTTATCACAGAGTTTACAGAAACTCATTTTCCTCTGTTACAAGGCCAGCTGCCAAATGGGACCTTCCCTCCTTATTGAAGCTGCCTCTTTATTCATCTTATCAGGGTGATAAAGACCCAGCCCCTAATTACAGGAAGGAAGGAAGGAAGGAAGGAAGGAAGGAAGGAAGGAAGGAAGGAAGGAAGGAAGGAAGGAAGGAAGGAAGGGGAGGGAGGTTGGAAGGAAGGAAGGAAAGAAGGAAAGAAGGAAAGAAGGAAAGAAGGGAGGGGAGGGCGATTGGAAGGAAGGGAGGGAGGGAGATTGGAAGGAAGGAAGGAAGGAAGGAAAGAAGGAAAGAAGGAGGAGGAGGAGATTGGAAGGAGGAGGAGGAGGTTGGAAGGAAGGAAGGAAGGAAGGAAGGAGGAAGGAAGGAAGGAAGGAAGGAAGGGGAGGGGAGGGAGGTTGGAAGGAAGGAAGGAAAGAAGGGAGAAAGGAAGGGGAGGGAGGTTGGAAGGAAGGAAGGAAAGAAGGAAAGAAGAAAAGAAGGAAAGAAGGAAAGAAGGGAGGGAGGGAGGGGAGGGAGATTGGAAGGAAGGGAGGGAGGTTGGAAGGAAGAAGGAAGGAAAGAAGGAAGGAAGGAAGGAAGGAAGGAAGGAAGGAAGGAAGGGGAGGGGAGGGAGGTTGGAAGGAAGGAAGGAAGGAAGGGAGGGAGGGAGGGGAGGGCGATTGGAAGGAAGGAAGGAGGAGGAGATTGGAAGGAAGGAAGGAGGAGGAGATTGGAAGGAAAGAAGGGAGGAGGAGGAGGAGATTGGAAGGAAGGAGGAGGTAGGAAGGAAGGAAGGAAGGAAAGAAGGAAGGAAGGAAGGAAGGGGAGGGGAGGAAGGTTGGAAGGGAGGGAGGGAAGGAGGGAGGGAGGGAGAAAGGAAGGAAGAAAGGAAGGAAAGAAGGAAGGAAGGGGGGGCTGTGGGGTCCTTGGCGCTCTCTGAGCTGGGTTGTTTCCTTGCAGATGTTTCTTGACCCTACTGGGTAACATCATCAGTGCTAGAAGGGAGTAGGATGTGTGAAGAGGAGGAGGAGGAGGAGGAGGGGGTGGGAGACAGTAACAGTTCTGGGGTCCTTGGTGCTCTCTGAGCTTGGGAGTTTTCCTGCAGATATTTCATCATGCGTACCATAGGTTCGCCATCACGGGTGTAGGGTTTCCTGCCTGGGCAGGGGGTTGGACTAGAAGACCTCCAAGGTCCCTTCCAACTCTGCTATTATTATTATTATTATTATTATTATTATTATTATTATTATTATTATTATTATTATTATTATTATTATTATTATTAGTTAACCCCCCGCCTCTTCTTGGTGGCAGCCCCTCAAATACCGAAATATTTCAAAACAGGTCATTTTCGCTCCACGCAACCTGTTAAGGGAGATGATATCTAACTTCCCGGATAGAATAGGATAGAATAGAATAGAATAGAATAGAATTTTTTATTGGCCAAGTGTGATTGGACACACAAGGAATTTGTCTTGGTGCATATGCTCTCAGTGTACATAAAAGGAATAGAATAGAATAGAATAGAATAGAATAGAATAGAATAGAATAGAATAGAATAGAATAGAATAGAATAGAATAGAATAGGATAGAATAGAATAGAATAGAATAGAATTTTTATTGGCCAAGTGTGATTGGACACACAAGGAATTTGTCTTGGTGCATATGCTCTCAGTGTACATAAAAGGAATAGAATAGAATAGAATAGAATAGAATAGAATAGAATAGAATAGAATAGAATAGAATAGAATAGAATAGAATAGAATAGAATTTTTTATTGGCCAAGTGTGATTGGACACACAAGGAGTTTGTCTTGGTGCATATGCTCTCAGTGTACATAAAAGAAATAGAATAGAATAGAATAGAATAGAATAGAATAGAATAGAATAGAATAGAATAGAATAGAATAGAATAGAATAGAATAAACCCTTATGAACCTCTGCTGCTTATCACAAATGAAGCCATTCGGTTTTGTTTTGTTTTGGTTTCTCCTGAGAAAATGTCAACTGCCCATCAATCTTGGAGCCAAAAGCCCCTTTGGACGTGAATCAGCAAAGCGGGTGGCTGGCTTCCTGGGCTGAAGCTACCTGAGGCCAGGTGTGTTCCTTGTTTCCCTGCATGTCTGGATCCGTCTTTTTGCTTATTTGTTCTTTTGGGCTACGCCTGTAAGACTTCCGGGAAGAAGGAAGGGACTTCTGAGCATGTGTAAAATGACAGACCTGGTTCGGATGAATGAGTCACGTAAAAAGAAGGGAAATCCTTTAGACACCTGGACAAAAATAAAAGTTGCGACTTGTTTGGGCTTGGAAGGCAGGCCCGAGGCATTCAGAAATCTGCACGGAGCTCCCTTTGCTGTTTCTTCCTTTGTGACGCAAGCGGTCCTCGACCTACGACCACAATTGAGCTCCAAAATTTCGAGACAGTTGTTAAGTGAGCTTTCCCCCCATTTTAAGACTTTTTTTTTGCCAGAGTTTTGTTAAGCGAATACAACTTAACAACTGCAGTTGTTAAGTCAGTAACAAGGTTGTTTTTATTATTATTATTATTATTATATTATTTTATTTTTTTAACACAAAACACATAAACATAAAAACATTTTCAATCCAATTACTGTGTGTCGGTGGAGTGGTTACATATCTCTTATGTGCATTCAACATAGTAATGTAACATTAGATGAATTAAGGATATTTCTATCTAATGTTACATTACTTCCATACTTCCACCTCTCACAATACTTGACAACACAGTATCAACAGTAGAAACCTTCAAATTTCTGGGTTCTATCATATCGCAAGATCTCAAATGGACAGCTAACATCAAAAACATCATTAAAAAAGGACAACAAAGAATGTTCTTTCTGCGCCAACTCAGGAAGCTCAAACTGTCCAAGGAGCTGCTGATCCAATTCTACAGAGGAATTATTGAGTCTATCATTTGCACCTCTATAACTGTCTGGTTCGGTTCTGCAACCCAACAAGAAAAACACAGACTTCAGAGGATAATTAGAACTGCAGAAAAAATAATTGCTACCAATCTGCCTTCCATTGAGGACCTGTATACTGCACGAATCAAGAAGAGGGCCGTGAAAATATTTGCAGATCCCTCGCATCCTGGACATAAACTGTTTCAACTCCTACCCTCAAAACGATGCTATAGAGCACTGCACACCAGAACAACTAGACACAAGAACAGTTTTTTCCCAAAGGCCATCACTCTGCTAAACAAATAATTCCCTCAACACTGTCAGACTATTTACTGAATCTGCACTACTATTAATCGTTTCATAGTTCCCATCGCCAATCTCTTTCCACTTATGACTGTATGACTATAACTTGTTGCTGGCAATCCTTATGATTTATATTGATATATTGATCATCAATTGTGTTGTAAATGTTGTACCTTGATGAAGGTATCTTTTCTTTTCTTTATTATTTATTTATTTATTTATTTAATTTAATTTTTATACCGCCCTTCTCCTGAAGGACTCAGGGCGGTGTACAGGCAAAAATAAAATAATACAATATACAGATTTTATGTACCCTGAGAGCTTATGCACCAAGACAAATTCCTTGTGTGTCCAATCACACTTGG
This sequence comes from Ahaetulla prasina, assembly GCF_028640845.1. Classification (NCBI taxonomy): domain Eukaryota; kingdom Metazoa; phylum Chordata; class Lepidosauria; order Squamata; family Colubridae; genus Ahaetulla; species Ahaetulla prasina. The sequence continues at coordinate 227,355,126 of NC_080541.1, read as the reverse complement.
CCAATAAAAAATTCTATTCTATTCTATTCTATTCTTCCATCTAATATCTGATCTTTTAATTAACCAATGGCTATAACCTTTTGTTCCATATACATGTCCACAAATATATATTTTATCTAATAACATCATTCATTCCATCGTTCTAAAACCATTCAGTTTAATATTTCAGTTAATAATGATCTTCCTCTAATCTTTACTAACATAACTTTCCTTCTAGCCGTTGATAAAACAAATCCCATATCTTATAATATTTCTTTTCTTCCTGCTCTCTAATTTCAAATGCCAGTTTACTCATTTCTGCACTTTCCATTATTTTCCTAATAATTTCATTTTGCAAAGGTATTTTCTCATTTTTCCAATTTTTAGCAAACACAATCCTGGCTGCTGTTATAATATTCACCATCAGATATTTCAATTCTCTGCTATATATTTCTGGTTTGATCCCCAATAAAGAAAACTTCTGGCTTAAAATCTATATGTTTTTTTAATCATTTTTTTTCCAACCATGTGTGTATTTTAGTCCAGTATCTTTTAGCTTCCACGCATGAGTAACACGGTTGTTAAGTGAATCTGGCTTCCCCGTCAACTTTGCTTGTCAGAAGTTCGCAAAAGGGGATCACGTGACCCCGGGACATTGCGACCGTCATAAATACGAATCAGTGGCCAAGTGTCTGAATTTTGATCAAGTGATCCTGGGGATGCGGCAACGGTCATGAGTGTGAAAAACAGACACAAGGCATTTTTTCCCCCAAGGGCCGTTGTAACTTTGAACGGTCACTAAATGAAGCGTTGTAAGTCCAGGACTTCTTGTATTAATTTTATTTTTTTCCCCCTGCAACGGTCAAAAGCGTGAAAAACGGTCATAAGACATCTTTTTCAGTGCTGTTGTAACTTTGAAGGGTACAGATAGTCCCCAACTTACAACAGTTCATTTAGTGACCGTTCAAAGTTACGACAGCACTGAAAAAAGGGACTGATGACCATTTTTCACACTTACGACCGTCGCAGCATCCCCATGGTCCCTTGAGTTACATTCAGACGTTTGACAATTAACTCACGTTTATGACGGTTGCCGTGTGCTGGGGGTGTGTGATCCCTTTTTGCGACCTTCTGACAAGAAATGGGGAAGCCCAGATTCACTTAACGACCAGGTTACTAACTTAAGAACTGCAGCGATTCACTTAACAACCCCTGGTGAGAAAATGGAGCAAAACCCACTTCAACAAATTTCTTGATTAGTAACGGAAATGTTGTGCACAGTTGTGGTTGTAACTCCATCATTACCTGTACTAAGCAAAGGGTTGTAAGTTGAGGGCTACCTGTACATAGTATCCATGATGACTGTTGGCAATTTTTTTTTAATTTTTTTTCGCTTGGTTCTGGATGCCAGCCTGGGCCCCTGCCATGGCCGTCTCTTGATTATCCAGGAGACGTAGCCATTGGTCAGAAATTCAGGTTAACAGAGTTGGAAGGGACCTTGTAGGTCATCTAGTCCAACCCCCTGGAGACCCTACACCATTTCTGACCGGTGGCAGTCCAGTCTCTTCTTGAAAGCCTCCAGTGATGAAGCTCCCACAACTTCCGAAGGCAACTTCTGTTCCCTGGGTTGATTGTTCTCACTGTCAGAAAATTTCTCCTTATTTCCAGATTGAATCTCTCCTTGGTCAGTTTCCATCCATTATTCCTTCTCTGGCCTTCGGGTGCCTTGGAAAATAGCTTGACCCCTTCCTCTGTGTAGCAACCCCTCAAATATTGGAAGATGCTATCCTGTCTCCCCTGGTCCTTCTCTTCACTAGGCCAGCCATGCCCAGTTCCTGCAATGTTCTTCATATAGATGAGAGATAGAGAGATAGATATAGGTGAATAGATAAATGTAGATAGATAGAAAATACAGAATAACAGTGTTGGAAGGGACCTTGTAGGTCATCTAGCCCAACCCCCTGCCCAAGCAGGAGACCCTACACCATTTCTGATAGATGGCAGTCCAATCTCTTCTCGAAAGCCTCCAGTGATGAAGCTCCCACAACTTCTAAGGCAACTTCTGTTCCATTGCTCTGACTGTCAGGAAATGTCTCCTTATTTCCAGGTTGAATCTCTCCTTGTTCTGTTTCCATCCCTTGTCTGGCCTTCAGGTGCTTTGGAAAATAGCTTGACCATCACCACCACCCCTCTGTGGCAGCTCCTCAAATATTGGAAGATGCTATCCTGTCTCCTCTGGTCCTTCTCTTCACTAGACCAGCCATGCCCAGTTCCTGCAACCATTCATTGTATGTTTTAGCCTCCAGTCCCCTCATCATCCTAGTTGCTCTTCTCTGCACTCTTTCTACATCTTTTTTATAGTGTGGTGACCCAAACTGGATGCAATACTCTAGGTGTGGTCTTACTAAGGCTTTATAGAGTGGTATTAATACCTTCCTTGATCTTGATTGTATCCCTCTGTGCATGCAGTTTAGGATTGCGTTGGCTTTTTTGGCTGCCGCTGCACACAGCTGGCTCCTATTTAGCTGGTTGTCCACTAAGACTCCAAGATGCATCTCACAGTTCCTGCTAATATGCCTGGTTTCACGCAATCTATATGTTTACTTTGGTTTTTCTTGCCTAAGTGTAGGACTTTACTTTTCTCTAAATTGAATTTTATTTTGTTAGATCACTTGCAACCCTGGAAAAATAAGAAGAGAGGAAGGAAAAAAAGAGGGAGTATAGTGTAATGGGAGAAAAACAGGAAAAAGGCACCAACTTCCGACTCTCTTTATTTATTATTTATTTATTATTATTTATTTATTATTTATTTAAATTTTTATACCGCCTTTCTCCCAAAGGACTCAGGGCGGTGTACAGCCTGGATTAAAACAATTAAATATACAAAATTAAAATATCAATTAAAATACATATTCAATAATGGCCAAATTAAAACCGTTAAATTGATCCAAACTAAAATACCCCATATAAAATTATTAAAAATTAAAAATTAGAAAATTTAAAAATCAAGCCAGTCCTGCTTGGATAAACAAATGTTTTCAATTCACGGCAAAAGGTCCTTTCAATTCAATTCAATTCAATTCAATTCAAAATAAGTTTTCAATTCATGGCGAAAGGTCTTTGGCACATTTAATGGTAACACCATTACAAGTGCAACTTTTTGCTTTTACACAACAGTGTGGCCAAGCTATTCCTATAACAATAAGCCCGTCTAGTTTACAAAAACAGAAGAATCAAAGTTTCGGATTTTTTAAAAACTCGTGGCAAACACAAAATCCGGAAGCCATTCCAAAACAGAGACAAAAAATTAAATATAATGTCTCATTTTGGATCAAAGAAACATTTTTAACCAGCTCAGCTCCCCTTGCTGTGTGGGGAATAATATATTGTTTGTTCTCATGTTTTCAAATCTAGTCCATACTATTTTACCAACTGTTTTATTTTCCCCTTTCTTTCTATTTTATACTTCGATAAACTAATAAAAAGTTTTGACATAGAAATTCATTCACAACTCGGGAACGCTTGCCGGCTAACAGCCGGTCCTGTCCCCGGCTGTCTTGATTTGGGATGCTATTTGCATCTGATTTTAATGCCAATTCAGAGGGTCAAGTTGAATGCTGAAAGGCTAATTCCTCTGGGGGGAGGGAGACGATTTTGACCAGTCAGGTGGCAAGAGGACAAAAGACCCCATCCCAAGGGCACTGGCCGATCCCCATCCCCTTCCTGGCTTTCACTGACAGCCATCTGGGGGGGGGGGGCAAAAGGGGTTTTTTGGGGGGAGGTGGGAGAGAGAAGGGGGGCACATCCAAAATGAGCAAAGCCAGCCCAACTGTCCTTGGTTGGTGACAAAAGGAAGACTTATCAAAGGATCCTTGGACCATCCAAGGGGAAACCTCCATCTGTCATCCAGGCAGCTTGCGGTGGGCAGTCCTGGCTTTGACCCTTAACCTAACAAAGATGCAGTAGGTCTGCTAGTTCAAAAAGGGGGCGATGTCTGGAAGAACAACAGAATAACAGAGTTGGAGGGGACCTTGTAGGTCATCTAGCCCAACCTCCCCCACTCAAGCACCATTTCTGACAGATGGCAGTCCAGTCTCTTCTTGAAAGCCTCCAGTGATGAAGCTCCCACAACTTCCGAAGGCAACTTCTGTTCCGTTCGTTGATTATTCTCACTGTCAGAAAATTCCTCCTTATTTCCAGGTTGAATCTCTCCTTGATCAGTTCCCATCCATTATTCCTTGTCTGGCCTTCAAGTGCTTTGGAGAATAGCTTGACCCCCTTCCTCCTCTCTGTGGCAGCCCCTCAAATATTAGAAGAGTGATGTCGTGTCTCTCCTGGTCCTTCTCTTCGCTAGACTAGCCAGGCCCAGTTTTATTTATTTATTTTTATTATTTATTTATTTATTTTGTCATAACAATATATATAAGCATTAACATGAAATAACTATATAATATATAAGCATATATATGAGCGTAAGTATGTAATAACTATATTAATTGGATATAATGAAAGGAAACAATACAACAGGAACAGTAGGCACGTTTGTGCTCTTATGCACGCCCCTTATAGTCCTCTTAGGAATGGGGTGAGGTCAATGGTAGATAGTTTTTGGTTGAAGCTTTTGGGATTTTGAGAAGAGACCACAGAGTCAGGTAATGTGTTCCAAGTGTTAACAACTCTGTTACAAAAGTCATATTTTCTGCAATCAAGATTGAAGCGGTTGACATTAAGTTTGAATCTATTGTTTGCTCTTGTAACTGTTCTTCAGACAGGTGATAGATAGATAGATAGATAGATAGATAGATAGATAGATAGATAGATAGATAGATAGATAGATAGATAGATAGATAGATACCGTTCGAAGTTACAACAGCACTGAAAAAATTGATTAATGGCTGTTTTTAATATCAAGGTTGAGAAACACTTTTCTAGCATATTCTCACTGGTGGAGGGCATGGATGGCTGGGGAATTCTGGGGATTGAAGTCCACTCTGGCTGGAGAATGCTGGGAGTTGAAATCTACCCTTTCTGCCTGGGGAATTCTGGGAGTTGAAGTCCACTCCTTTTGGCTGGAGAATGCTGGGAGTTGAAGTCCACCCTTTCTGCCTGGGGAATTCTGGGAGTTGAAGTCCACCCATCTTAAAACTGGCAAGTTTGTGAAATATTGCTCTAGGCTAGAGCCTAACTTCCCAAACGGAGCAACCTCCAGATTTCTCAATGTGACTTCTCAGGTATCTCAACAAAACCAGTTCGGGTAGGTTGAGGTTCCCTTGGTCCACAGGAGGGTCACCTTGGAGAAGGTAGGAGAGTCCGGACACAACCAGGACCTGTTTACCAAATTCTTCGATGGTTCAGCTTGACTGGTGAGTGTAAGAAGGAGATGAAGCTGTTGTTCTTAAGAACTCTTGTGGGAACTCAACAACGCAATAATATTACACCAATGTTGTGTTGAAATAGCCAGCAGAAATAACCTTATTCTCCAAGGCAGGGGTCTCCAACCTTGGCAACTTTAAGCCTGGAGGACTTCAACTCCCAGAATTCCCCAGCCAGCTTTGCTGGCTGAGGGATTCTGCGACGTGAAGTCCACAAGTCTTAAAGTTGCCAAGGTTGGAGACCCCTGATATAGAGAATGGTGAAATCTGAACCGGTTTACTACCGGCTCTCTGGCTGCACATGCGTTTGCACATGCAGTGCAAACTCAATGGTGTTGTGACTCGTCCTCCCTCCTCTCCTCAGCCGGGCCCCTCCCGTCTCCAACCCGGCTTTTTATCAGACTCCGAGTCTGATAATGAAGATGAACGGACTGTCATGCCTCCAGCCCCCGGCCCTGGCCCCATGCCCGGAGAGGATTCCAGGAGTGAAAGGACAAGCCCGATAAACCTCACTCATACAGCGTGTGTTCCTTTGGCTCAGCCTTCAGAGCAGGAAGCCAGCCAGGTGCTGGAATTACTCGGCCCTACTCCCTCTGACCCCTCCCTTTCCCAGAAGCTGACAGCAGATCCAGCTGAAAACAATTCAGCGTGGGAGGACCCTCGCTTCCGGAGATCTGAGAGGCGACGTCAGCAGAAGGAAGGGTGGGGCAGGCCTGGATAAATGCTGAGTCATGGAGCCACACCCCACAGCCTATATAAAGGACCTGCTTTTGGCATTCCAACCTTGAGTCAAGCAAAATCTTAGCTAGTTTGCTGATATCGGACCCTATCGCTGAAGTCACAACTTGGACTCCTGCCTGCCCTGAGAAACCTCGAAGGAACTTGGCAAGCTGCAGAGGCTTCGTTGCCAAGTTTGTCACGGACTTCCTTGACTCGTTCGTCGGAGTGGGGGTGGGACACAACAAATGGGGGGAAGCCGGATTCACTTAACAACCGTGTGACTGATTTAACAACTGCAGCGATTCACTTAACGAACGTGGCGAGGAAAGTCGTAAACTGGGGCAAAACTCGCTTAAGAAATGTCTCACTTAGCAACACATAACTTCTGGGCTCCGTTGTGGTCGTAAGTCGAGGAGTATATAGTAGCTCTCGATGGTGTCCTATCCTCCTTTGATGAAGCTGGCTTGGGAAGCCTCTGGGCCGTTCCAGCAATTCCCCCCCCCTCAGCTGTTTGCAGATAACTTGACCGGGCTGGGTGTGCGGATTGTGTACTTTTGTCTTAAGATAACAATCTGCTGCTCGTAATTCAGAACGGGAGAGTGACGGAAGAGGTTGCTTTCCTGGAGAGAGAGAGAGTATGTGGTTGTGTCTTCTGCGGGATGATTCAGCAAGACGAGCATGCAAATGGGGAATTCACCTCCATTGCACAAGTGCAGCAAGAAATACCACCCCCCCAACCTCCTCCCCCCACGGCTTTAGCTTTAGGGAAAATATAGAGAGAGGATATAGTCTCTGTGTGTGCATGTAATCTCTCTCATCTTCTGTTCTTCTCTCTCTTTTTTCTCTCTCTCTGTCTTTCTGTCTTTCTGCCTACTTGTCTTTCTCTCTCTCTCTCTCTCTCTCTCTCTGTGTGTGTCTTTGTCTCTCTCTTTCTCTTTCTGTCTTTCTGTCTTTCTTTCTGTTTCCCACTCTCTCTCTTTCTCTCTGTGTGTGTCTCTCTGTTTCTCTCTCTCTCTCTCTCTCTTTCTCTCTCTCTCTCTGTCTCTCTCTGTGTCTCTCGCTCTCTGTCTGTCTCTCCCTTTGTGTTTCTTTCACTCTGTCTCTATTTCTCTGTCTTTCTCTTTGTCTATCTCTCTTTCTTTCTCTCTCTCTCTCTCTCTCTCTCTGCCTTTCTCTCTGTCTCTATGTGTGTCTGTCTCTCTGTCTCTCTGTGTGTGTCTCTCTGTTTCTCTCTCTCTCTCTTTCTCTCTCTCTCTCTCTGTCTCTCTCCGTGTCTCTCGCTCTCTGTCTCTGTCTCTCCCTTTGTGTTTCTTTCACTCTCTGTCTCTGTTTCTCTGTCTTTCTCTTTGTCTATCTCTCTTTCTTTCTCTCTTTCTCTCTCTCTCTCTCTGCCTTTCTCTCTGTCTCTATGTGTGTCTCTCTGTTTCTGTCTTTCTCTCTTTTTCTCTCTCTCTGTGTCTCTCTTTGTGTCTCTCTCTCTGCCTTTCTGTCTTTCTATCTCTGTCTCTCTCTGTGTCTCTCTCTCTGTTTTTCTTTCTCTCTTTCTGTCTCTCTCTCTCTCTGTATGTGTCTCTGTGTCTCTGTCTCTGTCTCTGTCTCTCTCTCTCTCTCTCTCTCTCTCTCATCATGTACTCAAAATTGACAAAATTAACATGGATTTATGACGGTTGCAGCATCTCACGCTTATGTGTTCGCCGTTTGTGACCTTCCGAGCTGAGGTGAATCTCAGGATAATGTTGCAGGATCTGATCTGGGTCGGTCAACGGGACTGGGAGGTTTCAAATTTCTTCCCGTCTTGCTTTTTTAAAGTCCAACTTTCACAACCAACTCCTTGGATCATTGCGGCTTCTAAATAAATAAACATTGTGGAAACAGCGATGCAAATCTCAGGTCTACCGAGGGGAACCTTGGACTTTTCTCCTCGCTGTAGGAATGGCGTGGAGAAAGAGGCATAGGAAATCCTCTGATTTTTTTTCATGATTCTAGTTCAGAGGTCTTCAAACTTGGCCGCTTTAAGACTTGTGGACTTCAACTCCCAGAATTCACCAGCCAGCATAGCTGGCTGGAGAATTCTGGGAGTTGAAGTCCACAAGTCTTAAAGCGGCCAAGTTTGAAGACCTCTGATCTAGTTGATAGCAGATTTTCTTATCTGAATATTTGCAAGGGGAGCTAGAAGCAGCTACGTTTCGTTTCCAACCCTTTTTCAGGTTTCGGTGAATAAGAATATCAAGAGTAACCACAGAATACAGGTTGTCCTCGAGTTACGACCGCAATGGAGCCCGAAATTTAGGAGGTTAAAGCAAAACGTCTGTTCAGTGAGTTTTGCCCCGTTTCACGACTTTTCTTGCCACTTTGTTCAGTGAACCGTTGCATTCGTTAGGTGAGGAGCACGGTTGTTAAGCGAATCTGGATTCCTTATGGACATTGTTTGTCAGAAGGTCGCAAAAGGGGATCGTGTGACCCTGGGATGCTAAATAGGAACCACTTACCAAGCGTCTGAATTTTGATCAGGTGGCGGGGGTCTGTTACAAATGTTGTAGCTGTGAAAAAATGCTCATAAATCACATTTTTCAGTCCCGTTGTAACTTTGAAGAGTCACTAAATAATAACAGAGTTGGAAGGGACCTTGGAGGCCTTCTAGTCCAACCCCCTGCCCAGGCAGGAAAACCTACACCATTTCAGACAAATTGTTATCCAACATTTTCTTAAAAACTTCCAGTGTTGGAGCATTCACAACTTCTGCAGGCAAGTTGTTCCACTGATTAATTGTTCTCAATGTCAGCAAATTTCTCCTTAGTTCTAAGTTGCTTCTCTCCTTGATTAGTTTCCACCCATTGCTTCTTGTTCTACCCTCAGGTGCTTTGGAGAATAGTTTGACTCCCTCTTCTTTGTGGAAGCCCCTAAGATATTGGAAGACTGCTATCATGTCTCCCCTAGTCCTTCTTTTCATTAAACTAGACATACCCAGTTCCTGCAACCGTTCTTCATATGTTTTAGCCTCCAGTCCCCTAATCATCTTTGTTGCTCTTCTCTGCACTCTTTCTAGAGTCTCAACATCTTTTTTACATCGTGGCGACCAAAACTGAATGCAGTATTCCAAGTGTGGCCTTACCAAGGCATTATAAAGTGATGTTAACCCTTCACGTGATCTTGGGTTGGAAATGAAACGTAGCTGCTTCTAGCTCCCCTTGCAAATATCCAGATAAGAAAATCCGCTATCAACTAGTTCAGACTTGGCCGCTTTAAGACTTGTGGACTTCAGCTCCCAGAATTCTCCAGCCAGCTATGCTCTTGAACTGTTGTAAGTTGAGGACTACTTGTAACCTTCTAATCCAAGCCCCTCCTGAAGCAGGAGACCTTATACTATTCCAGACAAAGGGCTGTCCAATCTCTTCTTAAAAACCTCCAACTTCTGGTGGCAAGCTGTTCCACTGCTTAATTCTTCTCACTGTCAGGAAATTTCTCCTTAGTTCTAGGTTGCTTCTCTCCTTGATTAGTTTCCACCCGTTGCTTCTTCTCCTGCCTTCAGGTGCTTTGGAGAATAGTTTGATTCCCTCTTCTTTGGGGCAGCCCCTGAGATATTGGAATATTGCTATCATGTCACCCCTAGTCCTTCTTTAGACTTACCCAGTTCCTGCAACCGTTCATCATGTTTTATCCTCCAGTCCCCTAATCCTCTTTGTTGCTCTTCTCTGCACTCTTTCTATTTTATTTATTTTGTTTATTTATTTATTTTGTCAATCATATATAAGATAACAGATAAAAGTATAAACATAATTTGGATACATGAAAAGAATAAGTAAAAAAGGAATATTAGGACAGGGACGGTAGGCACTCGGGTGCCCTTATGCGCGCCCCTTACAGACCTCTTAGACAGTTGACAGTCTAAGTTTAAAGTTTTGGAGGTTTTGGGATGAGACCACAGAGTCTGGTTGTGCATTCCAGGCATTGACCACTCTGTTGCTGAAGTTGTATTTCCTGCAATCGGGTTTGGAGCGGTTTACCTTGAGTTTGTATCTATTATTTGCTCGTGTATTGTTGTGGTTGAAGCTGAAGTAGTCATTGACAGGTAGGACATTGTAGCAGATGATTTTATGTACTAGGCTTAGGTCAGACAGAAGCCTGTGTAGTTCGAAGTTGTCTAAGCCCAAAATTTGGAGTCTGATGGCATAAGGTTTTTTTTTGCATTTATACCCCGCCCTTCTCCGAAGACTCAGGGCGGCTTACACTATTGTGGGTAGAGGAGTGGAGGACTCTTCTTGTAAAATATCTCTGGACTCTCTCGGTTGTATTTATGTCCGATATGCAGTGCGGGTTTCAGACAGATGAGCTGTATTCAAGGATTGGTCTAGCAAATACTTTGTATGCTCTTGTTAATAGTACAATATTCTAGGGCAGCGGTTCTCAACCTGTGGGTCGGGACCCCATTGGGGGTCAAATGACGATTTGCCAGGGGTCCCATCGGAAATATGGGAAATATACTTGCGAGTCGAAGAATCGCGCTCCAATGGTTGACTCCACAAGCCAGCTGCAGGCTCTTCAAATCGCTAGCCGAATTCGGCTTCAGGCGCGATGAATTAAAAAAGAGAGAAATCTTTGCTCTGATGTCTCCCTCTCAAGCCAGCTGCAATCACTCCCCATCGCTAGCCTAATCTGGCTTCAGGCGAGATAAACTTAATAGGGGAGGAGTCTCCACTTTAATGCCTCCGTCCTCAAGGCAATCGCAAGCAATTCAGATCGCTAGCCAATACAGCTTCAGGCGCGATAAATTCAAAACGAAAATAATTTTACGGTTGGGGGTCGCCACATCGTGGGGAATTGTATTAAAGGGGTCGCAGCACTATAAAGGTTGAGAACCACTGTGCTAGGGTCTCAAGAATCTGGCCAGCCAGTTCAGTTGACTCCATGGTTTTTCTGCCTTCACACAATCCTGTTTAAATTGATCACTTTAGGGGTTTTTGTGCAATACCGTGAACCACATGTGGATTTGCACAACGGGGCCAAAAGGAATCCAAGGTTAACTAACACTAACACTAACATTAACACTAACGGAGCTTATTACACAACTGGGCCAAAAGGAATCCAAGGTTAACTAACACTAACACTAACATTAACACTAACGGAGCTTATTACACAACTGGGCAAAAAGGAATCCAAGGTTAACTAACACTAATGGAGCTTAGCACCCGATTCAAAGACCACAGGCAAATTTTTAACTCCGCAGGTGAAAGGTCAATTGTATGCATTAAAACAGCCTCGTCAGTTGGTTTCAACCTTAGAGGTGTCTTAACTAAACCTTAAGCAACTTTCAGACTGGTGGACTTCAACTCCCAGAATTCCCCAGCCAGCCATAAAAAAAAATGGGCTGGGTTAGAAATTTTATTTTATTTATTTATTTATTTTATTAGATTTTTATACCGCCCTTCTCCCGAAGGACTCAGGGCAGTGTACAGCCAAAAATAAAACCCCACAATATACACAATTAAAACAGAATTTAAAACGAAGCATATTACAAAAGTGGCCGACATCTAAAAAATTTAAAACCCTAAAATTAATAAAAACCCCAATTAAAATTTAATAAAACTGTTAAGCCAGTCCCGCTTGAATAAATAAATGCGTTTTCAGCTCACGGCGAAAAGTCCGAAGATCAGGCACTTGGCGTAAACCAGGGGGAAGTTCGTTCCAAAGCGTAGGAGCTCCAACAGAGAAGGCCCTGCCCCTGGGGGCCGCCAGCCGACATTGTCTGGCGGACAGCACCCTGAGAAGGCCCACTCTGTGAGAGCGTACGGGTCGGTGGGAGGCATAGGGTAACAGCAGGCGGTCCCGTAAGTACCCGGGCCCTAAGCCATGGAGCGCTTTAAAGGTGGTAACCAGAATCTTAAAGCGCACCCGAAAGACTACAGGAAGCCAGTGCAAACTGCGCAGGATTGGTGTTACATGGGAGCAACGAATGGCTCCCGTTACTACTCGCGCAGCTGCATTCTGGACTAGCTGCAGCCTCCGGGTGCACTTCAAGGGCAGCCCCATGTAGAGAGTATTGCAATAATCCAAACGAGATGTGACCAGAGCGTGAGTGACCGTGCATAAGGCATCCCGGTCAAGGAAGGGGCGCAACTGGCGAACCAAGCGTACTTGGTGAAAGGCCCTCCTGGAGACGGCCGCCAAATGATCATCAAATGACAGCCGCCCATCCAGGAGGACACCCAAGTTGCGCACCCTTTCCGTTGGGGCCAATAACTCGCCCCCAACAGTCAGCCGCGGTTGCAGCTGACTGTACCGGGGTGCCGGCATCCACAGCCACTTCGTCTTGGACGGATTGAGCTTGAGTCTGTTTCTCCCTATCCAGACCCGTATGGCTTCCAAGCACCGGGACAGCACTTCGACAGCTTCGTTGGGGTGGTCCGGAGTGGAAAAGTACAGCTGAGTGTCATCAGCGTACAGATGGTAACTCACCCCGAAACCACTGATGACCTCGCCCAGCGGCTTCATATAGATGTTGAACAGGAGAGGTGAGAGAATCGACCCCTGAGGCACCCCACAAGTGAGGCACCTCGCGGTCGATCTCTGCCCCCCTGTCAACACCGTCTGCGACCTGTCGGAGAGATAGGAGGAGAACCACCGATAAACGATGCCTCCCACTCCCAAACTCTTGACAAGCATGTCAAGAGGGCAAAGGTGACTTATGGTGAAAGATAAAGGCAGGAGGAGGGGGTCCGGAGAAGGAAAGGTGAAGCGAAGAGCTCCCTGCACAGAAGAAAGGATGTAGCAGCCCAACCAGGTAAGACGTGGGTATTAAAAAAAAATAGCTTTCAGTTTATATGATAGAAATGGCATTCTACTGAACAGAATCTGCACTGGGTGGATCCATTAGGCTTTGGGGAAGGGGGGGGGTGCGGGTCCAAGATCCATTTTTATAGTTTTGGTCACCACAATATTTGTATCAGAGGTGGGTTTCGGCAGGTTCCGACCAGTTCTGGAGAACCGGTAGCGGAGATTTTGAGTAGTTTGGAGAACCGGTAGTAAAAATTCTGACTGGCCCCGCCCCCATCTATTCTCTGCCTCCCAAGTCCCAGCTGATGGGGAGGAAATGGGGATTTTGCAGTAACCTTTCTCTGGAGTGAGGAGGAAATGGGGATTTTGCAGTAACCTTCCCCTGGAGTGGCGTGGGAATTGAGACTTTGCAATATCCTTCTCCCAGGAGTGGGGTGGGAATGGAGATTTTACAGTATTTCCCCTGCCATGTCCACCAAACCACGCCCATAGAACCGGTATAAAAAAATTTGAAACCCACCACTGACTTGTATAAGGATTATAGAATAGAATAGAATATAATTTTTTTATTGGCCAAGTGTGATTGGACGCACAAGGAATTTGTCTTGGTGCATACGCTCTCAGTATACATAAAAGAAAAGATACGTTCATCAAGGTACAACATTTACAACACAAATGATGGTCAATATATCAACATAAATTATTGATATATTAAATTATTCTTTATATTATTCACGTTGTCTTGTATTCTTGCATGGACTGCACCAGTAGAGGCCAAACCAATTTCGTTGTATGCATGATGTACAATGACAATAAAGGCTTTGAACTTTAAAGCGTTAATACCACTTTATAAAGCCTTGGTAAGGCCACACTTGGAATCCTGCATCCAGTCTTGGTCGCCACGATGTAAAAAAGATGCTGAGACTCTAGAAAGAGTGCAGAGAAGAGCAGCAAAGATGATGAGGGGACTGGAGGCTAAAACATATGAAGAACGGTTGCAGGAACTGGACCTGGCTAGTCTAGGGAACAGAAGGTCCAGGGGAGACAGGATAGCATCTTCCAATATTTGAGGGGCTGCCACAGAGAGGAGGGGGGTCCACCTATTTTCCAAAGCACCCGAAGGCCAGAGAAGGAATAATGGATGGAAACTGACCAAGGAGAGATTCAACCTGGAAACAAGGAATGAAAGAGGGCTCAGTGACTTTGGGCCAGTCACCAAGAGACTGAGCGTTCTACCAGTTTAAGTTTAAATGCTATTTCTGTCTGTCTGTCTGTCTGTGTCTGTCTGTCTGTCTGTCTATCTATCCACCCATCCATCCATCCATCTATCTATCTATCTATCTATCTATCTATCTATCTATCTATCTATCTATCTATCTATCTATCTATCTATCATCTATCATCTATCTATCTTCTATCTATCTATCTATCTATCTATCTATCTATCTATCTATCTATCTATCTTCTTTCTATCTATCTACCTACCTACCTACTTACCTATCTACCTACCTACCTATCTACCTACCTACCTACCTACCTACCTACCTACCTACCAACCAACCTACCATCTTCTTTCTCTATATCTATCTATGTCTGTCTATCTGCCTATCATCAGAATGCAATATTCCAGGAGTTCAATCCTGACCAGCTCAAAGTTGACTCAGCCTTCTAACCTTCCCAAGTCAGTCAAATAAGGACTGAGATTGTTGGGGGCGAGAGGTTGATTGTAAACCGCTCAGAGAGGGCTGTAAAGCATTATTTATTTAAAAGCTACGTAAAATGCTATTCTTATTGCTATGACTGAACAGGGAAAATCCAGCCTCTGTTTGCATGCACAAGAACAGAGACTCAACCCTTACCATCCCTGCTCCACTCAAACTGCTGCAAAGAATAGAATAGAATAGAATAGAATAGAATAGAATAGAATAGAATAGAATAGAATAGAATAGAATAGAATTTTATTGGCCAAGTGTGATTGGACGCACAAGGAATTTGTCTTGGTGCATACGCTCTCAGTATACATAAAAGAAAAGATACGTTCATCAAGGTACAACATTTACAACACAAATGATGGTCAATATATCAACATAAATTATTGATATATTAAATTATTCTTTATATTATTCACGTTGTCTTGTATTCTTGCATGGACTGCACCAGTAGAGGCCAAACCAATTTCGTTGTATGCATGATGTACAATGACAATAAAGGCTTTGAACTTTAAAGCGTTAATACCACTTTATAAAGCCTTGGTAAGGCCACACTTGGAATCCTGCATCCAGTCTTGGTCGCCACGATGTAAAAAAGATGCTGAGACTCTAGAAAGAGTGCAGAGAAGAGCAGCAAAGATGATGAGGGGACTGGAGGCTAAAACATATGAAGAACGGTTGCAGGAACTGGACCTGGCTAGTCTAGGGAACAGAAGGTCCAGGGGAGACAGGATAGCATCTTCCAATATTTGAGGGGCTGCCACAGAGAGGAGGGGGGTCCACCTATTTTCCAAAGCACCCGAAGGCCAGAGAAGGAATAATGGATGGAAACTGACCAAGGAGAGATTCAACCTGGAAACAAGGAATGAAAGAGGGCTCAGTGACTTTGGGCCAGTCACCAAGAGACTGAGCGTTCTACCAGTTTAAGTTTAAATGCTATTTCTGTCTGTCTGTCTGTCTGTGTCTGTCTGTCTGTCTGTCTATCTATCCACCCATCCATCCATCCATCTATCTATCTATCTATCTATCTATCTATCTATCTATCTATCTATCTATCTATCTATCTATCTATCTATCTATCTATCATCTATCATCTATCTATCTTCTATCTATCTATCTATCTATCTATCTATCTATCTATCTATCTTCTTTCTATCTATCTACCTACCTACCTACTTACCTATCTACCTACCTACCTATCTACCTACCTACCTCCCTCCCTACCTACCAACCAACCTACCATCTTCTTTCTCTATATCTATCTATGTCTGTCTATCTGCCTATCATCAGAATGCAATATTCCAGGAGTTCAATCCTGACCAGCTCAAAGTTGACTCAGCCTTCTAACCTTCCCAAGTCAGTCAAATAAGGACTGAGATTGTTGGGGGCGAGAGGTTGATTGTAAACCGCTCAGAGAGGGCTGTAAAGCATTATTTATTTAAAAGCTACGTAAAATGCTATTCTTATTGCTATGACTGAACAGGGAAAATCCAGCCTCTGTTTGCATGCACAAGAACAGAGACTCAACCCTTACCATCCCTGCTCCACTCAAACTGCTGCAAAGAATAGAATAGAATAGAATAGAATAGAATAGAATAGAATAGAATAGAATAGAATAGAATAGAATAGAATTTTATTGGCCAAGTGTGATTGGACACACAAGGAATTTGTCTTGGTGCATATGCTCTCAGTGTACATAAAAGAAAAGATACGTTCATCAAGGTACAACATTTACAACACAATTGATGGTCAATATATCAATATAAATCATAAGGATTGCCAGCAACAAGTTATAGTCATACAGTCACAAGTGGAAAGAGATTGGTGATGGGAACCATGAAACGATTAATAGTAGTGCAGATTCAGTAAATAGTCTGACAGTGTTGAGGGAATTATTTGTTTAGCAGAGTGATGGCCTTCGGGGAAAAACTGTTCTTGTGTCTAGTTGTTCTGGTGTGCAGGGCTCTATAGCGTCGTTTTGAGGGTAGGAGTTGAAACAGTTTATGTCCAGGATGCGAGGGATCTGCAAATATTTTCACGGCCCTCTTCTTGATTCGTGCAGTATACAGGTCCTCAATGGAAGGCAGGTTGGTAGCAATTGTTTTTTCTGCAGCTCTAATTATGGAATGGTTGGATAAGAACTTTCTTGATAATAGCCTAGTCAAGAAGCCACCACTGACAGGCTGAGCCCCTTGTATCTAAACAAAAAGCAACTCCCCCTCCCTTGTAGCCCTGATGATGTTACCTAGTTGGGTCACGAAACGTCTGCAAGAAAGCAACCAAAGTCAGAGACCACCAAGGAGCCCCCTCCCCAGTTCAACCCCAGAACTACAAATGTTCCCTTCTATCAGTATTGTGCTATGTGCCATAGGACAATCTGAAGGTGTGAAGACTGGTGGGGGGGGGCAGGGGACAGGGGAACAGATGCTCCAAGCCTCTGACTCAGTCTGGAGATTAATGTCAAGGTCCCCAGGAGCACAAAAGAACAGTCCCAGGACTGGGTGGTGGGTCCCAGGCAGTTTCTTCTCCCCAATGGATTGGACTCCAGAGGGCAAGAGTGGGGTGTCAGGAGGAAGACAAAAGGGGGCATAAATCCAACTGGAAATGCCTTCCACCCTCCCCCCCACCCCCGACACGTGCGGCCTGCTGCCCTGGCTGCCCAGATCAGCAAGGCGCCCCCCAGCCCTCCTTTGGTGCGACCCTCCCAAACGTCCTCAGGATCTGCTGCGGCAGCTGAGTTGTCGGCTGGCCGATCGGAGCTGGGCTGGGAGGGGCACCTGCTGGCTCCCCATTGCCGTTCCCGGACCCCCGAACAGATGTGAGCCCAGCGCCCCCCCCAGCCCCCCCACCCCGAGACATTTGGCAGCTGAGGATGGGAAGGAGGGTGACGCATCCCACCACCTCCTCCCTCCCTCCTTCCTCTTTCTCCTCCCACTTCCTCCTCCTCCTCCTCTCCTTCTCCTTCTTCTCTTCCTCTTCTACCACCTCCTCCTCTTTCTCCTCCATTGTCTTTTTCTCTGCTCCTTCTCTTCCTCCTCCTCCTCCGTCTTTCCCTTCTCCTCGTCCTCCTTCTCTTCCACCTCCTCCTTCTCTTCCACTTCCTCCTTCTCCTCCTCCTCTCCTCCTCCTCCTCCTCTTCTTCCACCTCCTCCTCCTCTTCCTCCTTCTTCTTCCTCCTCTTCCTTCTCCACTGTACTTTTCCTTCCTCCTTCTCTTCCTCCTCCTCCTCCTTCCTCTTTCCCTTCTCCTTCTCCTTCTCCTCCTCCTCTTCCACGTCCTCCTCTTCTCCCTCTTCTTCACAAACCCTACTCCCTTCAACACTGATAATGTTACCTAGCTGGGTCATGCAATGTCTGCAAGAAACAACCAAGCTCAGAGAACACCAAGGACCCCACAGTCCATCTCCTCCTCCTCCTCCTCCTATCTGAACTTTTTCCAAAAAAGATGTTGAGACTTTGGAAAAAGTTAAGAGAAGAGCAACTAAGATGATCAAAATCCTGCAGACTAAGGCATATGAAGAATAGCTGCAGGTTTGGGGGCTGGCTAGCTAATCTAAAGAAAGAAAAATTAGGGGCGACACAATAGCAGTCTTCCAGTATTTGGTCAATATATCAATATAAATCATAAAGATTGTCAGCAACAAGTTATAGTCATACAGTCATAAATGGAAGGAGATGGGTGATGGGAACGATGAGAAGATTAATAGTAGTGCAGATTTAGTAAATAGTTTGACAGTGTTGAAGGAATTATTTGTTTAGCAGAGTGATGGCCTTCGGGGAAAAACTGTTCTTGTGTCTAGTTGTTCCGGTGTGCAGTGCTCTATAGCGTCATTTTGAGGGTAGGAGTTGAAACAGTTTATGTCCAGGATGCGAGGGATCTGCAAATATTTTCACGGCCCTCTTCTGGATTCGTGCAGTATACAGGTCCTCAATGGAAGGCAGGTTGGTAGCAATTATTTTTTCTGCAGTTCTAATGATCCTCTGAAGTCTGTGTTTTTCTTGTTGGGTTGCAGAACCGAACCAGACAGTTATAGAGGTGCAAATGACAGACTCAATAATTCCTCTGTATTGTGTGTCCAATCACACTTGAACAATAAAAAATTCTATTCTATTCTATTCTATTCTATTCTATTCTATTCTATTCTATTCTATTCTATTCTATTCTATTCTAAAATGTTTGCAAGGAAACGACCAAGCTCAGACAACATGAAGAACTGCGCGGAAAGAGAAATCCAGATAAGCAAGGATTAACACCGGACAAACCATCAAGCAGAAGGCAGTACCCTAATCAAGGAAGTAGCAAGGAAAGAAAACACACTCCGACCAACACTGCCAGGGCACACAACTGCATATGTAAAGGGAGCAAACAAGGGGTGAAATGTAAAATTTGTTACTACCGGTTCTGTGGGCGTGGCTTGGGGGGGTGTAATGTGACTGGGTAGGCGTGGCCAACTTTTTTTTTTTTTTAACTTTTAAAAGCATTTTTTCTACAACCTCTCCGGCCGAAGAGGTTGTAAAAAAAATGCTTTTAAAAGCCTGTGATGGTCAGGCAACTCAGGTGGGATCGCCAGAGGGGAAAAAAAAGCTTTTAAAGGGTTCTCACAATCCCAGCTGAGTTGCCTGATCGCCAGAACTTTTTAAAAACATTTTTTCTACAACCTCTTCGGCCACAGAGCTTGTAGAAAACATGCTTTTAAAAGGTTCTGGCGATCAGGCAACTCAGCTGGGATCGCCAGAGGAGCCTTTTAAAAGCTTTTTTTTTTTACAACCTCTTCGGCCGAAGAGCTTGTAGAAAACATGCTTTTAAAGAGTTCTGACGATCCCAGCTGAGCCGCACGATCATCAGAGGCCTTTTTTTTTTAACTTTTAAAAGCATTTTTTCAGCCGAAGAAAAAATGCTTTTAAAAGTAAAAAAAAAACCTTCTGATGATCACGCGGCTCAGCTGGGGCGTGGGTGGGGGTAGGGCAAGGATTTTTGCTACTGGTTCTCCGAACCACCTGCCGCCGTCGATACCAGATCGGGTGATCCAGTCCGAACTGGGAGCATTTCACCCCTGGAGCAAACTCCACACTTTCTTCGCAACCCAGACAGGCAACTATCCCTACGGAATTGAGCCAGATTTTGAAATCCGTCTTTTGAGCCAGATTTAAACCCTGGAAGTTGATGAGAGTTTTTTTTTTTGAGCTTTGTCTGAGATGTGTTGGTTTAGGAGGTTTAGGAGCCCACATTACTCAGATCGCTTTGGCTTCTGGTGGTTTAAGTCCACCGATCTCTTGTTTTGAGTGGGAAGGGAGAGCAGAGTCCGGCATTCTATCTTCCCACCCAGGACACTGGTGGACAGTGAGGTCACAAAGGACTCTCCCACAGCCAGAGAAATCAGGACCACGAAGGGGAGGCATCAGTGGGAGCGACCCACGTTTTGGTAGGAATGTAAAAAACAAAAAACAACTCGTGGACTCCCTGTTCACAGTTGGAAGAGACCTTGGGTGGCTCAGTGGCTAAGATGCTGAGCTCGTCGATCAGAAAAGTCAGCTGTTCGGGCAGGTTCGAATCCCTAGTATAGGTCTCTCCTGCCTGAGCAGGAGGTTGGACTAGATGACCTCCAAGGCCACTTCCAACTCTGGCACTGTTAGAGACAATGGAGGAAGAGGACAGGGGAAGAGGGAAGAGGAAGAAGAGGAGGAGGACGGAAAAAGACAATGGAGGAGGAAGAGGAGGAGGAGGGGGAAAGAGGGAGGAGGCGGAGGAAGAGAAGGAGGAGAGAAAAAGACAATGGAGGAGGAAGAGGAGAGGGAAAGAGGGATGAGGAAGTGGAAGAGAAAGAGGAAGGAAAAAGACAATGGAGGAGGAAGAGTAGGGGGAAGAGGAGGAGATGGAAGAAGAGGAAGAGGAGGAGAAGGAAAGGAAAGAGGAGGAGGAAAAGGAGGACAAGATAGTGGTGGGAGAGGAGGAGGTGGAAGAAGAGGAAGAGGAGGAGGAGGAGGGAAAAAGGGAGGAGGAAGAGGAGGAGAAGGAGGAGAAGGGAAAGAGGGAGGAGGAGGAGGAAGAGAAGAGGAAGAGAAAAAGACAATGGAGGAGGAAGAGGAGGAGGTGGAAGAAGAGGAGGACGAGGAGAAGAAGGAGGAGGAGGAGAGGAGGAGGAGGAGGAAGTGGAAGTGGAGGAGGAAGTAATCTCAAGTAATTGTGTTCTCTTTGCTGATGATGTCAAACTATTTAACACCACAGACAATACTTCTATCATTCAAAACGACCTTGATCATCTAACCACTTGGTCTAAAAATTGGCAGCTACAAATTTCAATCAGCAAATGCTCAGTCTTACATATAGGAAAAAAGAACCCAAAAACTAAGTACATACTAGATGGACATTACCTTACAGACGACCCCCATCCCGTTAAAGACCTTGGAGTTTTCATGTCAAATGATCTAAGTGCCAAAGCCCACTGCAACTACATAGCAAAAAAGGCTCTAATCTTGCGTAGCTTCTTTTCCAAAAACACTACACTACTAACCAGAGCATATAAAACATTTGCTAGACCAATTCTAGAATACAGCTCGCCTGTTTGGAACCCTCACCACATCTCTGACATCAATACAATTGAACGTGTCCAGAAATATTTTACAAGAAGAGTTCTCCATTCCTCTGTAAACAACAAAATACCTTATCCCACCAGACTTGAAATCCTAGGCTTAGAAAACTTGGAACTCCGTTGCCTTCGACAAGACCTAAGCTTAACTCACAGAATCATCTATTGTAATGTCCTTCCTGTTAAAGACTACTTCAGCTTTAATTGCAATAATACTAGAGCAACCAATAGATTTAAACTTAATGTCAACCGCTTTAATCTAGATTGCAGAAAATATGACTTCTGTAACAGAATCATCAGTGCTTGGAATACTTTACCTGACTCTGTGGTCTCTTCCCATAATCCTAAAAGCTTTATCCAAAAACTTTCTATTGACCTCACCCCATTCCTAAGAGGACCATAAGGGGCGTGCATAAGCGCACAAACGTGCCTACCGTTCCTGTCCTATTATTTTTCTTTTCTTCTTCCTATATATATGCTTATACCTCCTTATATTTACTCATATATGTGTTTATATTATTATTATTATTATTATTTATTATATTTGTATACCGCCCATCTCCCGAAGGACTCAGGGCGGTTCACAGTCAAAAACAACAGAAAAACATATAATACATAAAAAGCTAAAAGAATAGACAGTTAAATTCAATTGATGCTCTAACTTTTAAATACAAATTTAAAACCTCATTTAAACCCTTTTTTTTAAAATCCCAAGTTTAAAACTACGTTCAAGCTAGTCCTGCTCTTCGAAACAGCAGCGTCTTCAGCTCACGGCGGAAGGACTTGAGATCGGGGAGTTGACGAAGCCCCAGAGGAAGCTCGTTCCAGAGGGTAGGGGCCCCCACAGAGAAGGCCCTCCCCCTAGAGGTCGCCAGCCGACATTGTTTAGCTGACGGTATCCGGAGGAGGCCCTCTCTGTGAGAGCGCACTGGTCGGTGAGAGGCTAATGGTGGCAGTAGGCGGTCCCGTAAATATCCCGGTCCTAGGCCATGGGGCGTTTTAAAGGTGATAACAAGTACCTTGAAGTGAACCCGGAAGACCACTGGGAGCCAGTGCAGTTTACGCAGGAGGGTGTCACATGGGAGCCAAAGGTGCTCCCTCTATCACCAGCAGCCGCATTCTGGACCAGTTGGAGTCTCCGGGTACCCTTCAAGGGAGCCCCATGTAGAGAGCATTACAGTAGGCCAGGCGGGATGTAACCAGGGCATGAGCAACCGTGCATAAGGCAGCCCGACCCAGAAAGGAACGTAACTGGCGTATCAGGCGAACCTGATGAAAAGCTCCCCTGGTGACGGCTATCATATGATCTTCAAAAGACAGCCGTGCATCCAGGAGGACGCCCAGATTACGAGCCCTTTCCGTGGGGGCCAATAGTTCGCCCCCAATGGTCAGTGATGGAATTAGTTGACTGTACCGGGCCGCCGGCATCCACAGCCACTCGGTCTTGGTGGGATTAAGTCTGAGTCTGTTCCTCCCCATCCAAACCCGTACGGCCTCCAGGCACTGGGACATCATTTCAACAGCCTCGTTGGGGTGGTTAGGGGTGGAAATATAGAGCTGGGTATCATCAGCGTATAGATGACAACTCACCCCAAAACCACGGATGATCTCACCCAGCGGCTTCATATAGATGTTGAACAGAAGAGGCGAGAGAACCGACCCCTGAGGCACCCCACATAAGAGGCGCCTTGGGGTCGATCTCTGTCCCCCCGTCAACACCGTCTGCGACCGGTCGGAGAGGTAGGAGGAGAACCACCGATGAACAGTGCCCCCCACTCCAAGTCTCCCGAGTCGGCGCAGCAGGATACCATGATCGATGGTATCAAAAGCCGCTGAGAGATCTAATAGGACCAAGACAGAGGAACAACCTCTGTCCCGAGCCCTCAAGAGATCATCAACCAATGCGACCAAGGCTGTTTCCGTGCTGTGACCAGGCGGAAACCGGACTGGAATGGATCAAGATAGACATTTTCATCCAGGTACTGGGGCAACTGTCGTGCAACCACACTCTCGACAACCTTGCCACAAAGCGAAGGTTGGAGACCGACGATAATTTGATAAACTAGCTGGGTCAAGGAAGGCTTCTTGAGGAGGGCCTCACCACCGCCTCTTTCAAGGCGGCAGGAAAACACCCTCCATCAAAGAAGCGTTCACAATTTTCTGAGCCAGCCTCGTGTCACCTCCCGGTGGCCAAAACTAACCAGGAGGGACACGGGTCCAATAAACATGTGGTCGCATTCAATCTCCCCATTAACCTGTCCATGTCCTCAGGAGTCACAGGATCAAACTCATCCCAGATAATAACATCAAGACCTGCCTCCTCCACCCCGTCTGGATCCACCCAGTCTGTGTCCAACCCCTCCCGAATTTGAGCGATTTTATCAAACAGATATTGTCCAAATTCCTCAGCTCGACCCTTTAAGGGTTCCTCTACCGCTCCCTGATGGAGGAGCGAGCGGGTCACCCTAAACAGGGCGGCTGGGCGGTTATCTGCTGATGCAATGAGGTTGGAAAAATACTCCCGTTTTGCCAGCCTCATCGCCACTAGATAGGTCTGAATTTGAGACCTAACTAGTGTCCAGTCAGATTCGGAGCGGCTGACCCTCCAGATACTCTCTAGGCGTCTTTTCCGCGCTTCATTTCCCTCAGCCCCTCGGAGTACCAGGGGGCAAAACGAGACCGGCACCGGGTCAGAGGCCGCAAAGGCACGACTCGGTCTAGAGCGCCAGCCGCCGCCCGATCCCAGGCGGCGACCAGAGCTTCAGCCGAGTCGTGGGCTAAATCCTCAGGGAATAGCCCAAGCTCCGTCTGGAACCCTTCAGGGTCCATCAGGCGCCTGGGACGGAACCAGCGAGTCGGTTCTGTCTCCTTGCGGTGGGGGTCAGCGGTTCGAAAGTCTAGTTGAAGGAGCGAATGATCTGACCATGACAAGGGTTTGATAACTAACTCCCCTAATTCCAGATCAATCAACCACTGTCCAGAGACAAAAATCAAATCCAGAGTGTTCCCCCCGATGTGAGTGGGGTCGTTCACTAATTGGGTCAGGTTCAAGGCCGTCATGGAAGCCATGAACTCCCGAGCTGATGTGGATGCTATCCCCACCGACGGCAAATTGAAATCACCCATGACCATAAGCCTGGGGATCTCCACTGCCATCCCGGTGATCATCTCAACAGCTCAGGCAGGGTTTCTGTCACGTAGCAAGGAGCTAGGTACGTGATCAGTAAACCCACCTGAACCCCACGGCCCCACTTCACAAGGAGGGACTCACATCCGGTTATCTGTGGTACAGTGATCTCCCTCGGAGATATATATATATAGTTATATACTACATAATCTTTTTGTATGATACCTACATATATTGTTGTGACAAAATAAAATAAATAAAAAAAATAAAATAAAGGAAGAGGAGGGAGGGAGGGAGGAGGGGGTGGGATGCGTCACCCTCCTTCCCATCCTCAGCTGCCAAATGCCTCGGGATGGGGGGGATGAGGGGGGGCGCTGGGCTCACATCTGTTCGGGGGTCCGGGGACGGCAATGGGGAGCCAGCAGGTGCCCCAACCCAGCTCCGATCGGCCAGCCGACAACTCAGCTGCCGCAGCAGATCCTGAGGACATTTGGGAGGGTCTCATAAAAGGAGGGCTGGGGGCGCCTTGCTGATCTGGGCAGCCAGGGCAGCAGGCCGCACGTGCCGGGGGGGAGGGGGGAAGTCCTTTCCAGCTGGATTTATGGCCTTTTTTGTCTGCTTCCTGACCCCAGTCCCTGCCCTCCAACCGTGGGGGAGAAACTGCCTGGGACCCACCACCCAGCCCTGGGATTGTTCTTTTATCCTCCTCGGGACCTGGATATTTATCTCCGGACTGAGATAACTTGGAGCATCTGTCTCCTTGTTCCCCCCCCCCCCCGACACAAACACCCACCCCTCTATCTCTGCCTAGACCCCGATTTTTGGGGTCTCTGCGTCTTCAAACTACTGAGAGAAGGGAACCTTTGCAGCTCAGCGTTGAACTGGAGGGTCCTTCGAGCTCTTTGGGTTTGGTTCTTTTCATGATCCCTCACATCCAGGACATAAACTGTTTCAACTCCTACCCTCAAAACGACGCTATAGAGCACTGCACACCAGAACAACTAGACACAAGGACAGTTTTTTCCCCGAAGGCCATCACTCTGCTAAACAAATAATTCCCTCAACACTGTCAGACTATTTACTAAATCTGCACTACTATTAATCTTCTCATAGTTCCCATCACCAATCTCTTTCCACTTATGACTGTATGACTATAACTTGTTGCTGGCAATCCTTATGATTTATATTGATATATTGACCATCATTTGTGTTGTAAATGTTGTACCTTGATGAACGTATCTTTTCTTTTATGTCCACTGAGAGCATATGCACCAAGACAAATTCCTTGTGTGTCCAATCACACTTGGCCAATAAAAATTCTATTCTATTCTATTCTATTCTATTCTATTCTATTCTATTCTATTCTATTCTATTCTATTCTATTCTATTCTATGACCCTACTAGGTACATTATCAGTGCTAGAAGGGAGGAGGAGGAGGAGGAGGAGGAGGAGGAGGAGGAGGAGGAGGAGGAGGAGGAGGAGGAGGAGGAGGAGGAGGAGAACTGTGGGGTCCTCCTTGGTACTTTTTGGGCTTTTTTGCTTCTTTTTGCAGGCATTCATTTCATGACCCAACTAGGTTAACATCTTCAGTGCTACAAGGGTGGGGGGGTTTGCAGGAGGGAGAGGAGGGGGAGGGGGAAGGACTGTGCAGTCCTTAGCATTCTTTTTTTTAATTTTTTTATTTATTTTGTCACAACAGTATACGCAAACATTGATATAAAACAACAACACATCATAAAAGAAAAACATTTATAAGCAAAAGTATACAGCAACTATATTAATTTGATATAATGAAAGGGAACAATAGGACAGGTACGGTAGGCACTTTTGCGCTCTTATGAAGTGTGAAGGAAGGAGGAAGAGGAGGAGGAAGGGGGAGGAGAAGGATGGAGAGGAGGAAGGGGAGGGAGAGGAGGAGGAAGAGAAGGAAGAGGGAGGAGGAGGAGGAGGAGGAAAAAGGAAGATGAAGAGGAGGAGGAGGGAGAGGAGGAAGGGGGAGGGAGAGAAGGAAGACAAGGAAGGAGGAGGAAAAGGAGGAAGAGGAAGAGGAAGAAGGAAGAGGAGGAAGAAGGGAGGAGGAAGGGGCAGGAGGAGGAGGGAGGGGAGGAATGGGGAAGGAGAGAGGGAAGAGAAGGAAGGGGGAGGAGGAGGAAAAGGAGGAAGAGGAAGAGGAAGAGGAAGAAGGAAGAGGAGGAAGAAGGGAGGAGGAAGGGGCAGGAGGTGGATGGAGAGGAGGAAGGGGGAGGGAAAGAAGGAAGACAAGGAAGGGGGAGGAGGAGGAGAAGGAGGAAGAGGAAGAGGAAGAAGGAAGAGGAGGAAGAAGAAGGAGGAGGAAGGGGCAGGAGGTGGATGGAGAGGAGGAAGGGGAGGAAGAAGGAAGACAAGGAAGAGGAAGAAGAGGAAGAAGAGGAAGAAGGAAGAGGAGGAGGAAGGGAGGAGGAAGGGGCAGGAGGAGGAAGGAGCAGGAGGAGGAGGGAGAGGAGGAATGGGGAAGGAGAGAAGGAAGACAAGGAAGGGGGAGGAGGAGGAGAAGGAGGAAGAGGAAGAGGAAGAAGGAAGAGGAGGAAGAAGGGAGGAGGAAGGGGCAGGAGGAGGAGGGAGAGGAGGAAGGGGGAAGGAGAGAAGGAAGACAAGGAAGGGGGAGGAGGAGGAGAAGGAGAAGGAGGAAGAGGAAGAAGGAAGAGGAGGAGGAAGGGAGGAGGAAGGCAGGAGGAGGAGGAGAGGAGGAAGGGGAAGGAGAGAAGGAAGACAAGGAGGAGGAAGTGGAGGCGAAGGAGGAAGAGGAAGAGGAAGAAGGAAGAGGAGGAAGAAGGAGGAGGAAGGGGCAGGAGGAGGGGGGAGAGGGGGAAGGGGGAAGGAGAGAAGGAAGACAAGGAAGGGGGAGGAGGAGGAGAAGGAGAAGGAGGAAGAGGAAGAAGGAAGAGGAGGAGGAAGGGAGGAGGAAGGGGCAGAAGGAGGATGGAGAGGAGAAAGGGGAGGGAGAGAAGGAGGAAGGGGGAGGAAAAGGAGGAAGAGGAGGAGGGAGAGGAAGAGGAGGAGAATAGAGAGGAAGAAGGGGAGGAAGAGAAGGAAGGGGTGGAGGAGGAGAAGGAGGAGTGGGGAGAGGAAGAGAAGGAAAGGGAGGAGATGGAGGAAGGGGGAAGAGGAGGCGGAACCTGTATCCTTCCCAGCAGCGTCAAGGTGGAAAGCCTGATCTGCTTAACGACCGAATGATTCACTTAATAACTGCAGTGCCCCGCTTAACAACGGAGGCAAGAAAGCACATAAGTTGAGGGTTACCTGTAGTTTAGAAGCATGTTTCCCAACTTTGCTGACTGGGGAATTTTGGGAGTTGAAGTGAGGCCCGTTTTAAAGAGGCCAAGATTGAAAAAAAAAACACAACCAGAGGCTCTTTAGAAGCTGCCCAGGTAAAACAAGAGAGAGGTCAGATATTGTGGGGGGCACTTGAGGGGGGGACACAGTTTGAGGGGGCAGCCCAGTTGGGGTTAGGGGGAGGAGGAGGAGATGGGAAATCTGAGCTGCAAAGAGGGATTTTGTGATTGGTAATTCAGGACTTTGGCTGCCCTGAAGAATGTCCCCCACAATGGCCACTGGTCATATAGCACAGGTCTCAATTTGGTCTCTTTTAAGATTTATGGATTTCAACTCCCAGAGTTCCTCAGCCAGCTTTGCTGGCTGAGGGACTCTGGGAGTTGAAGTCCGCAAGTCTTAAAGGGACCAAAGTTGGAGACCCCTGATATAGCGGGACGATCAAATCTCTCTTTTTAAGATTTTTTTTTTTTCAAAAAAAAGTTTTATTTTTACAATCATATCAAACAGCTCATCCAATGTACAGTTATATACAATTAGTCGGGCTTGCCCAGTCACCACCCCCTCCTTTTAAATCTCTTCCCTCTTCTACCTTCTTCTACTTTCCAGACCTTCCTCTCCTTCTCTTATCTACATCCTCTCCTCCCTCCACCCTATACCTTCCTTCTCCCTCTTCTACCCCTCTTCTCCTCTTTCCTACCTCCTACTCTCTCCTCTTTTCTCCCTCCCCACCATTCTAAAATGGTAACTGGGCAGACCCGACCCTACATTAATTATTTTATTATTTATTTATTATTTATTATTTAAATTTTTATACCACCCTTCTCCCGAAGGACTCAGGGCGGTTCACAGCCAGATAAAAATACAATAATAAATACAATTAAAATACAATTAAAAAACTTATTCAATTGGCCGGAATTAAAATTTAGAATAAATAATAAAAACTCGTTAAAAAACCCATTAATTAAAAAAACTAACCCAGTCCTGCGCAGATGAATAAGTGAGTTTTAAGCTCGCGACGAAAGGTTCGGAGGTCCGGAAGTTGACGGAGTCCTGGGGGGAGTTCATTCCAGAGGGCGGGAGCCCCCACAGAGAAGGCCCTTTCCCTGGGCGTCGCCAGACGACACTGTCGCGCCGACGGCACCCTGAGGAGTCCCTCTCTATGAGAGCGCACGGGTCGGTGAGAGGTATTCGGTAGCAGTAGGCGGTCCCGTAGATAACCCGGCCCTATGCCATGGAGCGCTTTAAAGACGTTCACCAAAACCTTGAAGCGCACCCGGAAGGCCACAGGTAGCCAGTGCAGTCTGCGCAGGATAGGTGTCACGCGGGAGCCACGAGGGGCTCCCTCTATCACCCGCGCAGCCGCATTCTGGACTAACTGAAGCCTCCGGATGCCCCTCAAGGGGAGCCCCATGTAGAGAGCATTGCAGTAGTCCAGACGAGACGTCACAAGGGCGTGAGTGACTGTGCACAAGGCATCCTGGTCTAGAAAGGGGCGCAACTGGCGCACCAGGCGAACCTGGTGGAAAGCTCTCCTGGGGACGGCCGTCAAATGGTCTTCAAGAGACAGCCGTTCATCCAGGAGAACACCCAAGTTGCGCACCCTCAATAATACATCTTCAATAATCCCGGTACATTAACCATCACTCCATCCTCTACCCTCAACCCCCCAATTCCCCTCCCCCTTACCCCCCACCCCCCACCCCGACTTCCCAGAACAAAATGCAGGGTATCAAAACTAACAATCATAATCCAAAATAATTCCTAAATTATAATCTCTAGTCACTCCACACATAATCACACTCTCAATTCCCCTCTCCTTCAGAAATAAATCTAATACAAAATATTTCCTAAGTTTACTCATATGCTATTCGATATTTTTTTACCTGATACTTATTTTGAATATAATCAATCCACATTTTCCGTTCTAAAATATATTTTTCTTGTGTATAGTCTTTCAAGTAAGCAGAAATTTTTGCCATTTCTGCCAGATTTGATACTTTGTGTCCATTCTTCAATTGTAGGTAATTCTTCTTTCTTCCAATACTGAGCAATCAAAAGCCTTGCGGCTGTTATTAAGTTCAAAATCAATTTAGTCTCTATAGCTGTACAATCCATAATTATTCCTAGTAGAAAGAACTGCGGATCTTTTTAAGATTTTTGTCCGCAGCCAGCATTACTCGGCATCGGCACTAGGTGGCAGCATGGCACCGTTTATAAATTTACGATTGGATTATCTGGAAGGGAAATGAATTCGAATCCCAGGCCTCTTTATTGGAGACTTAAACGCTGTAGCTAGTCCTCCATTTACAACCGTTCATTTAGTGACCCTTCAACGTTATACAACGGCACTGAAAAAGAAGTTATTTAAAACCACTTAAAATCACGTATGACCCTCATCAAAATTCAGGCCCTTGGCAACTGACTCGCATTTATGACGGTCACAATGTCCTGGGGGTCACGTGATCCCCTTTTGCGACGAGCGGGGAAGCCAGATTCACTTAACAACCGGGTAACTAATTTAAACAACGGCAGTGATTCACTTAACAAATGGGACAAGAAAAGTCATAAAATGGGGGCAAAAGTCACTTGGTAAATTCCTCACTTAACAACATAGGTTTTGGGATGAATTGTAGATGCAATTTGATGGCTAACCGGTGGTGGGATTCAGCCAGTTCGCACCACTTTGGAAGAACCGGTTGTTAACTTTCTGAGCAGTTTGGCAAACTAGTTGTTGGAAGAAATCATTAGGGCAGAGAACTGGTTGTTAGAATAGAATAGAATAGAATAGAATAGAATTTTATTGGCCAAGTGTGATTGGACACACAAGGAATTTGTCTTGGTGCATATGCTCTCAGTGTACATAAAAGAAAAGATACCTTCATCAAGGTACAACATTTATAACACAATTGATGATCAATATATCAATATAAATCATAAGGATTGCCAGCAACAAGTTATAGTCATACAGTCATAAGTGGAAAGAGATTGGTGATGGGAACTATGAAACGATTAATAGTAGTGCAGATTCAGTAAATAGTCTGACAGTGTTGAGGGAATTATTTGTTTAGCAGAGTGATGGCCTTCGGGAAAAAACTGTTCTTGTGTCTAGTTGTTCTGGTGTGCAGGGCTCTATAGCGTCGTTTTGAGGGTAGGAGTTGAAACAGTTTATGTCCAGGATGCGAGGGATCTGCAAATATTTTCACGGCCCTCTTCTTGATTCGTGCAGTATACAGGTCCTCAATGGAAGGCAAATTACTTGAATCCCACCACTGCCTCTAAGGTCCTTTCCAATTCTGTTATTCTGTAATAAGGGTCTCCTGCTTGAGCAGGGGGTTGGACTAGAAGACCTCCAAGGGCCCTTTCAACTCTGTAATTCTGTAATAAGGGTCTCCTGCTTGAGTGGGGGGTTGGACTAGAAGACCTCTAAGCAGTGGTGGGATTCAGCCAGTTCGCACCACTTCGGGAGAACCGGTTGTTAACTTTCTGAGCAGTTTGGCAAACTGGTTGTTGGATGAAATCATTAGGGCAGAGAACCGGTTGTTAAATTACTTGAATCCTACCACTGGGTGTAGGGCGTATATTACGTGCACCCTGGAAAAAATCCATGCTTGGACTTATTTCCCAGTTGGGTCTTATTTTCAGGGAAATAGTATATACAGGTAGTCATGTGTATATTTTATGTGCGTGCACACACACACACAAAGAAAGGAGGAAGAGAAGAGAAGAGGATGAGCAACAGCCAGAGAGATGGCCTCTGTTATGGTGGTAGTGGACACAACATTGGAAGATCTAAAGCAGGGGTCTCCAACCGTGGCAACTTTAAGACTGGAGGATTTAAGGGGGAGGGGAATTGTGGGGGGGGATGAGGGCAGAGGATGGAGTGACGGTTAATATACAGGGATGATTGAAGATGTATAAACATAATTAATGTAGGGTCGGGTCTGCCCAGCTACCATTTTAGAATGGTGGGGTGGGAGAAAAGAGGAGAGAGTAGGAGGTAGGAAAGAGGAGAAGAGGGGTAGAAGAGGGAGAAGGAAGGTGTAGGGTGGAGGGAGGAGAGGATGTAGATAAGAGAAGGGGAGGAAGGTCTGGAAAGTAGAAGAAGGTAGAAGAGGGAAGAGAGTTAAAAGGAGGGGGTGGTGACTGGGCAAGCCCGACTAATTGTATATGACTGTACATTGGATGAGTTGTTGGATATATATAAAAAGCCTGGAGGACTTCAACTCCCAGAATTCCCCAGCCAGCTTTGCTGGGAGTTGTTGTTGTTGTTGTTATTATTATTATTATTATTATTATTATTATTATTATTATTATTATTATTATTATTATTATTATTATTATTATTATTATTATTTTTATTTTTATTTATTTATCTATCTATTTATTTATTTATTTATTTATTTATTTATTTATTTATTTATTTATTTATTTATTTATTTATTTATTTATTTAGTTGAAGTCCTCCAGGCTTAAAGTTACCAAAGTTGGAGACCCCTGATCTAAAGGACCGATCGTCCTGGAGAACCTGATCTGCTGGATCCCTAAGAATTGAAAACTTGAGCGCACATCAAGACCAGCTCTCTCAAAAGTCCTCAGCTTCCAACCTTTCGCTTAGTGGCCATTCGAAGTTTTCAAAAGCACCGGAAAAAAGTGCCGTGTGATCATTTTTCACAATTACGACCCTATGGTCCTGTGTGTCAAATTCAGGCGCTTGGCAACCGGCTCGTATTTATGACGGTCGCAACGTGCCGGGGTAACATTGCTCTCACTGTTGGGAAGTTTTTCCTTAATTCCAGGGTTGCTTCTCTCCTTGATGAGTTTCCACCCGTTGCTTCTTGTCCTGCCTTCAGGGGCTTTGGAGAATAGCTTGACTCCCTCTTCTTTGGGGCAGCCCCTGAGATATTGGAAGACTGCTATCATGTCATCCCTGATCCTTCTCTTCATTAGATTAGAAATACCCAGTTCCTGCAACCTTTCTTCATATTACTCAATCAGAAATAGAGCTGGAAGGGACCTTGGAGGTCTTCTAGTCCAACCCCTTCCTCAATAGAATAGAATAGAATAGAATTTTTATTGGCCAAGTGTGATTGGACACACAAGGAATTTGTCTTGGTGCATATGCTCTCAGTGTACATAAAAGAAAAGATACGTTCATCAAGGTACAACATTTACAACACAAATGATGGTCAAATATATCAATATAAATCATAAGGATTGCCAGCAACAAGTTATAGTCATACAGTCATAAGTGGAAAGAGATGGGTGATGGGAACTATGAAACGATTAATAGTAGTGCAGATTCAGTAAATAGTCTGACAGTGTTGAGAGAATTATTTGTTTAGCAGAGTGATGGCCTTCGGGAAAAAACTGTTCTTGTGTCTAGTTGTTCTGGTGTGCAGTGCTCTATAGCGTCGTTTTGAGGGTAGGAGTTGAAACAGTTTATGTCCAGGATGTGAGGGATCTGCAAATATTTTCACGGCTCTCTTCTTGATTCGTGCAGTATACAGGTCCTCAATGGAAGGCAGGTTGGTAGCAATTATTTTTTCTGCAGTTCTAATTATCCTCTGAAGTCTGTGTTTTTCTTGTTGGGTTGCAGAACCGAACCAGACAGTTATAGCAGGAGACCCTATACTATTTCAGACAAGTGACTGTCTAGTCTCTTCTTAAAAGCCTCCAGTGTTGGAGCATCCACAACTTCTGGTGGCAAGCCGTTCCACTGGTTAATTGTCCTCACTGTTAGGAAGTTTCTCCTTTAATTCCAGGTTGCTTCTCTCCTTGATTAGTTTCCATCCATTGCTTCTTATCCTGCATAACGCTGTTAATCTAATAAGTAAAGGGACGATTTCTTTACGCTGTTGCTTTATTCCCATTTATTATATTCAGTTTATTGGCCTTTTAATTACTGGGGTCAAAGTAGAATACTCTTATCCTTTCCTCCTTATCAGCAAACAAGATTTGCCGATTCAAAAAAATCGAGGAAATGCTGAAATGCTAAGTGGAAAGGGTTGGAGGCTCATGTTGGAATGGAAGGAGAGAGGGAGGCAGGGAAGAAGGAATCAGGAAGGAAGGTTTTGAAGAGAAAGGAAAAGAAAGGAAAGGAAGAAGGAAAGAAAGGAAGTGGAGAAGAGGGAAGGAAAGGAAAGGAAATAGAGAAGAGGGAAGGAAAGGAAATAGAAAAGAAGAAAGGAAAGGAAAGGAAAGGAAAGGAAAGGAAAGGAAAGGAAAGGAAAGGAAAGGGAGGAAAAGGAGGGAAGGGAAGGGAAGGGAAGGGAAGGGAAGGAAAGGAAAGGAAAGGAAAGGAAAGGGAAGGGAAGGGAAGGGAAGGGAAGGAACAGATCAGGGAATAGAGAAGAGAGTGGGAGTGGAGGAGAAGAGAAGAGAAGAGAAGAGAAGAGAAGAGAAGAGAAGAGAAGAGAAGAGAAGAGATGAGATGAGACTAGGGAATGGAAAGGAAAGGAAAGGAAAGGAAAGGAAAGGAAAGGAAAGGAAAGGAAGAAGGAAAGGATAGGACTTTGGATAAGATTGTAGCCAGCCAGCCACAAAACTCTTCAACCAGGCGATCTAGAAAGAATCTAAAGAAAGAACCTAGCTGAACTAGAAAAAATTTAAAAGCCTTACGTAGGCTGACCAAGCAGATCCTTTGGCTTTTTAAAAAAAAAAAAAAAAATTAACAGAGCTGGAAGGAACCTCGCAGGTCATCTAGTGCAACCCCCGCC
This sequence comes from Ahaetulla prasina, assembly GCF_028640845.1. Classification (NCBI taxonomy): domain Eukaryota; kingdom Metazoa; phylum Chordata; class Lepidosauria; order Squamata; family Colubridae; genus Ahaetulla; species Ahaetulla prasina. The sequence goes on along the minus strand of NC_080541.1, from coordinate 227,320,833 downwards.
CTCCCCAAGCAGGAAAGACTCTACCACATCTACCTCTATCCTCTACCTAGGATCGAACTCACAACCTCCATGATTGTGAGGCAAGAGCCCCACCTCAAGGCCACCGGGTAGGTTGAGGCGAGCCCCTATTCCAAGCCATCGGTCGGATATTTCAAATCTAAGGAAAAAAACACACACACACACGGGCCGCGGTGTGGCTCAGGCTGTAAGAAGCCTGTTATTAAAACACAGCTGCCTGCAATTACTGCAGGTTCTAGTCCCACCAGGCCCAAGGTTGACTCAGCCTTCCATCCTTTATAAGGTAGGTAAAATGAGGACCCAGATTGTTGGGGGGGGGGACAATAAGTTGACTTTGTAAATATACAAATAGAATGAGACTATTGCCTTACACACACTGTAAGCCGCCCTGAGTCTTCGGAGAAGGGCGGGATATAAATGTAAACAAAAAGAAAAAACACACACACACACACACACCCTGCAAGGCTAAGTCTACCCAGGAAGGAACGGAAAACAATAGGAGGGCCTGCAAGCGGGACGAGATCAAAGGATCTCTGGTGGATCAAAAGCAGCGAGGAATGAGAACGTGACCTCCTGTTCCACGAACAGCGCCGCGGGGAGCCTTAAACCACTTTCTGAACTCTACGAACTCTACAAAGCTGACAGTCGCGAGCGAGTCGACCGATCAAGGCCCCTTGGCCAGAGTCCAAAGACTTTATTATCGTTATAAAAATCAGAGACAAAGTGACGGTAGGAGAGAAAGTTGGACACCGGTGTGTATGTGCGCTGAAACGTCAAGAACTTTTCATTTCTCTTGTTTTCTCACGCTAAGGCCGGGAAACGCTTGCTGGAGCCGAAGAAGGAGAAGCTGGGAACTTGGGGTAACTGTGCGGCGATTCCGATCATCTCTCTCTCTCTCTGTGTATGTCTGGTTTGGGTTGAGGTTGGCGTTGCGTTGTATCTCAAAGCAGTTGGGCTGAGATTGGAGGAAAATACCAAGAAAGGAAAATGTTGGGAGCGCCGGGGTTGACAGGAGGGTTCCTTGGCGCTCTCTTGAGTTTGGGGGGTTTCTTTGCAGACGTTTCGTGACCCGGCTAGGGAACATCATCGGTGCTGGAAGGAGGGGGAGGAGGAGGAGGGGGCCTGTGGGGTCTTTTGTGCTCCTTAAACTTGGTGCTTTTCTTCCAGATTTTTCATTACCCAACTAGGGAACATCATCAGTGCTAGGGAGTGGAGGAGAAGAGAGAGAGAGAGAGAGAGAGAGAGAGAGAAGAGAAGAGAAGAGAAGAGATGAGATGAGACTAGGGAATGGAAAGGAAAGGAAAGGAAAGGAAAGGAAAGGAAAGGAAAGGAAGAAGGAAAGGATAGGACTTTGGATAAGATTGTAGCCAGCCAGCCACAAAACTCTTCAACCAGGCGATCTAGAAAGAATCTAAAGAAAGAACCTAGCTGAACTAGAAAAAATTTAAAAGCCTTACGTAGGCTGACCAAGCAGATCCTTTGGCTTTTTAAAAAAAAAAAAAAAAATTAACAGAGCTGGAAGGAACCTCGCAGGTCATCTAGTGCAACCCCCGCCCTCCCCAAGCAGGAAAGACTCTACCACATCTACCTCTATCCTCTACCTAGGATCGAACTCACAACCTCCATGATTGTGAGGCAAGAGCCCCACCTCAAGGCCACCGGGTAGGTTGAGGCGAGCCCCTATTCCAAGCCATCGGTCGGATATTTCAAATCTAAGGAAAAAAACCCACACACACGGGCCGCGGTGTGGCTCAGGCTGTAAGAAGCCTGTTATTAAAACACAGCTGCCTGCAATTACTGCAGGTTCTAGTCCCACCAGGCCCAAGGTTGACTCAGCCTTCCATCCTTTATAAGGTAAGTAAAATGAGGACCCAGATTGTTGGGGGGGCAATAAGTTGACTTTGTAAATATACAAATAGAATGAGACTATTGCCTTACACACACTGTAAGCCGCCCTGAGTCTTCGGAGAAGGGCGGGATATAAATGTAAACAAAAGAAAACACACACACACACGGGCGCGGTGTGGCTCAGGCTGTAAGAAGCCTGTTATTAAACACAGCTGCCTGCAATTACTGCAGGTTCGAGTCCCACCAGGCCCAAGGTTGACTCAGCCTTCCATCCTTTATAAGGTAGGTAAAATGAGGACCCAGATTGTTGGGGGGACAATAAGTTGACTTTGTAAATATACAAATAGAATGAGACTATTGCCTTACACACTGTAAGCCGCCCTGAGTCTTCGGAGAAGGGCGGGATATAAATGTAAACCAAAGAAAACACACACCCACACACACCCTGCAAGGCTAAGTCTACCCAGGAAGGAACGGAAAACAATAGGAGGGCCTGCAAGCGGGACGAGATCAAAGGATCTCTGGTGGATCAAAAGCAGCGAGGAATGAGAACGTGACCTCCTGTTCCACGAACAGCGCCGCGGGGAGCCTTAAACCACTTTCTGAACTCTACGAACTCTACAAAGCTGACAGTCGCGAGCGAGTCGACCGATCAAGGCCCCTTGGCCAGAGTCCAAAGACTTTATTATCGTTATAAAATCAGAGACAAAGTGACGGTAGGAGAGAAAGTTGGACACCGGTGTGTATGTGCGCTGAAACGTCAAGAACTTTTCATTTCTCTTGTTTTCTCACGCTAAGGCTGGAAACGCTTGCTGGAGCCGAAGAAGGAGAAGCTGGGAACTTGGGGTAACTGTGCGGCGATTCCGATCATCTCTCTCTCTCTCTGTGTATGTCTGGTTTGGGTTGAGGTTGGCGTTGCGTTGTATCTCAAAGCAGTTGGGCTGAGATTGGAGGAAAATACCAAGAAAGGAAAATGTTGGGAGCGCCGGGGTTGACAGGAGGGTTCCTTGGCGCTCTCTTGAGTTTGGGGGGTTTCTTTGCAGACGTTTCGTGACCCGGCTAGGGAACATCATCGGTGCTGGAAGGAGGGGGAGGAGGAGGAGGGGGACTGTGGGGTCTTTTGTGCTCCTTAAACTTGGTGCTTTTCTTCCAGATTTTTCATTACCCAACTAGGGAACATCATCAGTGCTAGGGAGTGGGGAGGAGGAGGAGGAGGAGGAGGACTGTGGGCTCCTTGGTGCTCTCTGAGCTTGGTGGTTTTCTTGTAAACGTTTCAATGACCCAAGTAGGGAACATCATCAGTGCTAGAAGGGAGAAAGGAGGTTTCCAGGAAGAAGGAGGAAGAGGAGGAGGGGGGGAGAGGGGGAGGAAGAGGAGGAAGAGGAGGAGGAGGAAAATGACTGTAGGGTCCTTGGTGCTCTCTGAGCTGGGTGGTTTTCTTGCAGACGTTTCGTGACCCAACTAGGGAACATCATCAGTGCTGGAAGGGAGAAAAGAGGTTTCCAGGAAGAAGGAGGAAGAGGAGGAGGAGGAAAATGACTGTAGGGTCCTTGATGCTCTCTGAGCTGGGTGGTTTTCTTGCAGAGGTTTCGTGACCCAACTAGGGAACATCAGGGCTCAACCGAGAAAGGAGAGGACAAGCTGGGATTTAAGAAATCTATATTGCAGGGTTGTTGTTGTGGTTGTCGTTTTTAGTGATTGTGCTCAGCAGAGACCACCCTGGTCCAAAGAAGGAAGGACCAAGTATTCGCTGCCAAACATATTTTGTCCGCAGCCATGGCTGCCGACAGGATTCCGGTACTGGTTTAAGGCACTGTTGTCTCTATACCAGGGGTGGAATACTCCCAGTTCGGACTGGATCGACAGATCTGGTAGCAATGGTGGCATATGGTTCGGAGAACCGGTAGCAAAAATCACTGCCCCCCCCCCGCCGCCGCCCCCGCCCCGACCGTGCGTAGCTGAGCCGCGCGATCGTCAGAAGCTTTTTTTTTTACTTTTAAAAGCATTTTTTAACCACCTCTTCAGCTGAAGAGGTGGTAAAAAAATGCTTTTAAAAGTTAAAAAAAAAATTGCAAGCAACAGCTGATCATTGGCCCCCCACCCCCACCCCCCGCGCGCGCACACTGTTCTACTTACCCCAGGCCTCCTTCTGGCGTGCACTGCGCTCACGCGCACTTCGCATTTGGAGCAGAGGTGGGTTTCAGCAGGTTCTGACCAATTCTGGAGAACCGGTAAGCAGAAATTTTGAGTAGTTTGGAGAACCGGAAGTAAAAGGGATAAGAGGAGAAGGGGAAGAGAGGAGAGAGAGAGAGAGGAGGAGGAGGAGGAGGAGGGGAAGAGGAATGAGAAAGAGAAGGATGAGACGAAGGTGGTGATGGAGGAGGGCAGGTGGGGAAGGAGGAGGAGAGGAGAGGGGAAGGGAAGGGAAGGGAAGAAGAGAGGGGAGGGAAGGTGCAGGGAACGGAAGGAAAAGGAAAGGAAGAAAGGAAAGGAAATGGCATCCAATATTATTATTATTATTATTATTATTATTATTATTATTATTATTATTATTATTATTATTATTATTATTATTATTATTCCTCCTCCTCCTCCTCCTCCGCTTCCTCCTCCTCCTCCTCCTCTTCCTCCTCCTCTTTTTTCTCCTCCTCCTCCTATTCTTCTTCCTCCTCTTCTCCTACTTCCTTCTCCTCTCCTTCTTCTTCCCCTTCCTCTTCTGCCTCCTCCTCCTCCTCCTCCTCCTCTTCGTCTCCTCCTCCTCTTCTTCTTCCTCTTCCTCCTCCTCCTACACCTCCTCCTCTTCTTCCTCCTCCTGTCCTCCTTCTTCATCTTCCTCCTGTTCTTCTTCTTCTTCTTCCTCTTCTTCTTCCTCCTCTTTTTCTTCCTCCCCTTCCTCCTCCTCCTCCTCTTCTTCTTCCTCCTCCTCCTCCTCCTCTCCTTCCCCTTCCTCTTCTGCCACTGCCTCTTCCTGTCCTTCTTCTTCATCTTCCTCCTGTTCCTCTTCTTCTTCGTCTTCTTCTTCTTCGTCTTCTTCTTCCTCCTCTTTTTCTTCCTCCCCTTCCTCCTCTTCTCCTCCTCCTCTCCTCCTCCTCCTCCTCTACTTCTTCCTCCTCCTCCTGTCCTTCTTCCTCTTCCTCTTCTTCCTCTTCTTCCTCCTCCTCCTACACCTCCTCCTCTTCTTCCTCCTCCTGTCCTCCTTCTTCTTCTTCCTCTTGTTCCTCTTCTTCTTCTTCTGCCATATCCGTCATCAGATGTTGCCATTTGTCTTGGCGATTCTACTTTTGATCCTATTTTTACCAACAGCCGCATGAAGTTTCCTTTGTCCCAAAATATTGGCCTCGCTGTTCCGCGCCCGGCCTTGAAGAATGCAACAATCCCAGTATTGTGATGAATTCATAACCTTCCCAGCCACCAACCACAAACATTGACTTAAAAAAAAAAAATCCAGATCAGCCTGTTTGGAGCCTTGCCTCTAGCGCCTCTCTTTCTTTCTTTCCTAACCAAGGCTGATCTCCGGCTACAGTTTCCAGGCGGTGCCACCTACGGACTTACGCACAGGTAATCGAAACCCTGGAAGCTGGCTGGGGTCCAGCCGGATCCGGCCAATGGTCAGTCGGCTTGGAGTCTGATGCAAGGAGGCGTTTGAAAGGCAGACCTCCACCTGCTTGCTTTTAGGAAGGCACAAGGGGACCAGCGCTCACCTGCAGTTGCCCAGGGAAGGTGCTTGCCAAACTAAAGGTACGTTTCACGAGTCCTCGCTTACTTTTCCAGGCCCGCTTTTGATACTAAGTGGAGCTGAAGACTCTTTTATTTCATTGAGCAGGACTAGCCTAATAGTTTTTTTTAATAGTTTTAATTAGTTTTTTTAATGAAATTTAGCAAATTTTTTATATTTCGGCCAATTTAAAATTAATTTTTTAAATTTGTCTTAACTTTTGTATTATTGTTTTTTTTTTACCTGGCTGTAAACCGCCCTGAGTCCTTCGGGAGAAGGGCGGTATAAAAGTCGAAATAATAATAAATAATAAATAAACTCGTCCCTGTAATTGGGCAGAAAGAGAAGCCGTCCAGTTTTGCTGCCTGTGCGACAGTTGTCCTTTGATCTGTCCACCTGGACGGGGTCCGGGGACTTGGGAGGGGCTGCTGAGCCGTCCCCCAAACCAGGGGTGAAAATCCAGAAAGGTTCTGACAGGTCCTGGAGAACCGGTAGCGGAAATTTTGAGCAGTTCGGAGAATCGGCAAACGCCACCTCTGGCTGGCTCCAGAGTGGGGTGGGAATGGGGATTTTGCAGTATCCTTCCCCTGCCACGCCCACCAAGCCATGCCCACCCAAGCCACGCCTACAGGTAGTAAAAAAAAATTGGATTTCACCACTGCCCCAAACCAGGTAGAAAAGGTAACCAGGTGGGCAGGGATGGAATTCCTGGATCCTTTTATCATTTCAATCCAAGCTAGAGAGGAACGGATGGGGCAATCTTCTTAAAGGGACAGCGCAGAGTTTTTCAAACTGTCCAGGTAATAATCCTCGACTTACGACCACAACGGAGCCCGATATTCCTGTTGTTCAGGGAGACATTTGTGAGCTTTGCTCCATTTTACGACCTTCGTTGCCACAGTGAGTAAGAAGGTTGTTAAGTGAAACTGGCTCCCCCATTGGACTTGGCGTGTCAGAAGGTCGCATAAGGGGATCACGTGACCATGGTGCAAAGGCTGGGACTTTGAAAAACGGGCCCAAGTCACTTTTTTTGGGCGCCGTTGTAACTTTGAACGGCCGCTAAGTGAACCGTTGTAAGTCAGGGACTGCCTACATTTCATGCAATACAAGGAGGAGCATAATGGAGGCCAGCATTCCCCTTGCCAAGCAAGGCAGTTGTTATGTGAGTTTTGCCCCACTTTGTGACCTTTCTCGCCACAGTCGTTAAGTGAATCGCCGCAGTTGTTAAGTGAATCATGCAGTCGTTAAATGAATCTGGCTGCCCCCATTGACTTTGCTTGTCAGAAGGTCGCAAAAGGGGATCACATGATCCCAGGGCAGTGCAACCGTCATAAGTACGAGCCAATTGCCAAGTGCCTGAATTGTTTTGCACGATGGTTGCACCGTGGGGATGTTGCAACGGTCGTAAGTGTGAAAAATGGTCATGAGTCACTTTTTTCAGTGCCGTTGTAACTTTGAAACATCACTAAATCAACTGTTATAAGTTGAGGACTCTTCAGTACTGGTAGTCCTCCACTTACGACCACAACTGAGCCCAAAATTGACGTTGCTAAGTGAGAAATTTGTGAAGTGAGTGTTGTCCTATTTTACAACTTTCCTCAGTTACAGTTGTTAAGCGATTCGCTGCAGTTCTTAAATTAGTAACCTGGTCGTTAAGTGAATCGGGCTTCCCCATTGGTTTTGCTTGCCGGAAGGTCACAAAAGGGGATCACGTGACCCCGGGACACTGCATCCGTCATAAATGTGAATCCGTTGACAAGCGTGTGAAGTTCATATGATCAACGGGGATGCTGCAATGGTCATACATGTGGAAAAACGGTCATATGTCACTTTTTGGGGCACCGTTGTAACTTCCGACGGTCACTAAATGAACGGCTGTAAGTCCAGCACTGGCTGTAGTTCTTCTGCCTTTCTTTCTCTCTCCAACCAATGCGATTCAGATAAGTAAGTTCACTAGAGACCATTTTAAGTGTGTGGACTTCAACTCCCAGAATTCCCCAGCCAGCTAAACTGGCCAGAGAATTCTGGGAGTTGAAGTCCACATCTCTTGAAGGCTCTCAATTAGCTGACTGGGGAATTCTGGGAGTTGAAATCCACACCTCTTGAAGGCTCTCTGGGGAATTCTGTGTTGTGACCCAGGCCCAAGTAGGTAGTAGGAAACTCAGTGTAAAAACAAACTTTATTCGAGCAGCTGAGGATTACTTCGTTCTCAGTGTAGTTCAACTAAATTAAAGCAAATTCCTCCCAACACAAATTCCTCAGTCCTATCACCAACCTTGGTCCAATTAGGCAAACTGCCAAAGATCTTTCTTGGCAAAAGTTCAGAAGACAACGATACAAAACAAATGCAAC